>NW_020173037.1:7883236-7895702 GCF_003031525.2 Neophocaena asiaeorientalis asiaeorientalis
TCCTCCCGGACCGGGGCACGAACCCGTGCCCCCTGCATCGGCAGGCGGACTCTCAACCACTGCGCCACCAGGGAAGCCCCCAAGTCAGCTTTAAGGGATGTACCGTGACATTGAGAAGAAAAGACCAGGATTCTTATCTCTGGATGCCTAGAGGCAAGCGGAGGGCCAGGTACTCAGTGCTGATAGAATGAATGAATGAATGAATGAGAAAATGGGCACAGCTGCATGGTTGCATGTGACAGCGTGCCTGATGGAGGGCCCAGGCAGTGACAGTCCCGAATCTTTGAGAAGGCCGTCTCAGAAGGATGGACGGAAGCCGGCCGAACGCCACCCTCCCTCACTCCCCCATTTGATTATCCTAATGGATTTTGGACATTTTGATCATCTACGTCCCTGTTACCCTGAGGAAGCAGAACATAAAAACTAGGTGGACAATTTGAAACCGTAAGGGCTGGTCTGCACATTAGAGAGAGTGAGAAATTATCTAAAGATCAGTCAGAATTCAGGACAGAAGCCTTCCTTTGCTCTGCGGAACCCAGTGTACTGAGATTCTCCACCTGTGAGGACCAACCGGGAGCCGCGGATGGTCCCCTGTGAAGTCGACTATTGCAGTATCTTCGTCTGCATCTCCCTCTGCTCAGCGGGACATCAATTAGCACAGAAACGTGTTGTCTGGATTGAACTGAAATGTCCTTGGAGATGCTTTGGAAATATTTCCACCATTCTTTGCAATTTCCAGAGTTCAAGAGATCGCCTTTTCCTTTGGATTGGGTGGAATTGTGAACCGACATGTTTCTATGTTCTCTGGTTATTTATAAGCTGAAATGTAATTCATTCAATCAATGTTTATTGAGTGCTTGTTCTATACTAGGCTCTGCTCCAGCACTTGGGATTCATCAGAGAACAAAACAGATAGGAATTTCTGCTCTTTTGGGTCTTGTATTAAGTGTAATAAAAATCTGTAATGTTAGTTACAAACATACACTAATGGCTACATTTCTCCTTTATATCCAAAGGAGTGACACTTGCTTGGTACTTTTCTGTGCCATTCATGGGTCATTGTTGACTACTTAGTTGATCTGTAATTCTGGTATCCAAAAGCTCTGAATGGATCTCTATTTTAGTCTATTCCAATTTCTCACTCTTTCTGTCTCTGTGTCTGTCTCTTTCTCTGTGTGTATATCTCTTTCTCTGTATATACTCATACTCAGATAATATGTGCATCCCTAAGAACATTTGGAAGAAAGGATGAAAGGGACACCTATTATTATACTTACATGTGTGAGCCTGGGTAAGACTATTAGAACTTCCAAGAAATCTTCTAAGACCCAACCAGGCTAAATACAATGAGTCTTAATCCAGGGGTTGTATTTTCCCCTGACTTTGTTTTTCCTTTCCACTTACAACCCTCTCGGCTGTACATGTCCTGACTGTTACAAAGCTCAGCCCTGAATCTGGAGCTCACTGTTTAGAAGGCTGTTTTTTCTTTAGTGGGCCAGGCAGCCCTGTTGATTCAGAGGCCTGTGGGCGTTTCCAGCTCTGTATTCTAGTTTGCTCATCTCCCTCGGTTCTGAGCCACGTTGCCTTGAGCAGGGGAATAGCCTTTCCTGTGAGAGCAGAGAGCATTTTCCTTAGCAAGATGCCTGGTTGGAGCGAAGGGGGTGAGCAGGGATTTTTCCCATCTATTTTAGGATTCACTAAGCAGTTTTCTCCTTGGGGTTTCTCCCTGCCTTGGCTAAGCACTGGCCTGAGGACCTGGTGTGACGGGGGAAGAGTGACTGCAGGGGGTCCCTTTGAGTGGCTGGTGGAGGCTGACGTCCTCAGGCTGGGGAGTCATCCTGGGTCCACATTCTGCTTCTTCCGGTGATTTCTGTAACTTTCCTCATTCATACTATAAGGAAAATACTACTACTCTTAAAGTCTAAAGGAAGTAATTTCCATAAAAGAGCCTGGTACCTGTGTGCTACTGGGGGGACGTGGTGTTGGGCACCCCCTAGGGTTGCCAAATTAAGCGACTAAAAACAGGATGCCCAGTTAAGGTGGAATTTCACATTGGCTGCTGAAGGCTCCCCAGTCGCCCCTTTGGCTGAACAGAGCTGCCTCACCTGGGAAATTAAGGCTCCACCATCCCCTCTCCCTGAAATGGGAGCAGCCTGTGGCTCTGACTGACTGGCAGTGGGCACAGAAGAGCAGCCCCCCTTTCTCAAGGAGGGACCCCTCAGTGCAGTTTGCAGCCAGGCTCCAGAAGAGACCCCGTCCTGCATCTTCTTTCCCCTGCTCCCTCCCTCTGTCCACTCTGGAGAACTGTTTCTTAATTTCCCAAGAATCCTTGTCTCAAGCCCTGTCTTAGGTGGAAAATAAATCTAAGACAGCTATCCATGAATGTGGACGTTTTCCCCTGCCTATAATTAAAAAACTGTGAAGATTTATAAAAATAAGCAGGATTTTTTCTGAAGAAAATGCAATGATGCTTAAGAGAACATATTCAGATATTAATATTCAGCTTTTGCTGTGCAAAAAACTAGAAAACTCGTGAACAGAAAGATCATAATATTTGTCAGATTATTAAAATTCTCTACGTAATGACGGTTCATCACAGAAACAAGATGCTCTTCTTTCCCCAAAAGGCACTGTCACTTTTCTCAAGAGAAGGATGGTGGCTCAGTATTTTCTTTATCTTCTTGGAATTTACTTTTGGTGAAGACAGATGTGTTGGATGTGTATTATCCTTTGAATGTAGCATGAAAGAATTGGGAGTGGAAAAGAAACACAAGCAGGGTCCATTTGTGGTTTTATCTTTCACATTTAAACTTTAATTCAATTGAAATTCCTTTTAGTTAACAAGTTCTAGCTATATTTATTGACCCTTTCCATGTTGATTTGAATGTTACTGTTATAACCTCTTTGTTTATATATGGGCTCATTTTGGGTCTACTCTGTTCTGTAAATCTTTCTGCCTAGTTCTTTGCTGGTAGTACACTTTTTAATTATTGTGGCTTTAGAACATGTTTTAGTATATGGGAAAATGAGTCTTCCTTCTTTTCTGTTGTCTTTTTTAAAACTATTGGCTGTCACATATTCATTCTATCAAATAAGTCCAAAAATCATTTTTATAGGTTTCAAAATATTTCCTTGAAATTTCTATTGAAATTATATTGAATTTATAGATTATTTTGCAGAGACTTGGCATTTATTTTTGCCATAAAATCTCTCTAATTAGTAGAGTCTTCTCTTAGTAATCTCAGGAAAGATTTTTTTAAATGAGTCCTGCAGATTTCTTGCTAAATCTCACCTAGGCATTTTTGTTTTTGTTTTTTTTTGCTATTATGAATAAGATCTTTTCGTCATTATATTTCAAATGGCTTTACAGAGAAGAAAAAGGAAGAAAAAACCAGAATCTATAAGCCCACCACCTATGTGAGCACCGTTATTATTTTGGTGTAACGTTCTCCATGCTAAACACACACACATACACACACACACGCACTCGTGCACACACATAAAGAGGTTCATATGTTTTTTTCCTCTGACCATTCCTGAATTCTTAGAATAAAACCTACTTGATCATGGTGTATTAATCTCGATAATATAAGCTTGATTAAATTTGTAATGCTTAATGTAGAATTTCATGCATTTCTATTGTAGTTAAGAATTGTTCAATCATTTTCTCTTTTTCAGTGCTACCTTTGTAAGATTTTATATCAGAGCTCAGCTATGTTGATCAAATAATTGCAAAGCTTCCCATTTTTAAAACTTTGAAATAATTTGAATAGGCAGAGAGAGAAGTCTTTCCTTAAAGCCTTGAAATAACTAGCCAATTAAAGCCTTGCAGGTCAATACTACATGTGTATTTCTATAAAAGATTAGAAATGAGATGCTAGTGGCCTCACTCTTTCCAAAGATTTGGAACAGACAAAAGTAAGAGAGGGGGGCTTCCCTGGTGGCACAGTGGTTGGGAGTCCGCCTGCCATTGCAGGGGACGCGGGTTCGTGCCCCGGTCTGGGAGGATCCCGCGTGCCCGTGAGCCATGGCCGCTGAGCCTGCGTGTCCGGAGTCTGTGCTCCACAACGGGAGAGGCCACAACAGTGAGAGGCCCGCATACCGCAAAAAAAAAAAAAAAAGAAATGGATGACAATCAACTGTTAAAAAGTCACTTTAGTAAAATACCCGTGTGTTTCAGAGGATCAACGTTCCTCGGTGGTTATACTTTCAGGTTAAAACCTTTGCAGATGGAAAGCCCTCCAAAATTCACCGTCACTGAGTAGGTTTTAAAACAACGATTTGAATGAAAACAACGAATACATAACCAAAGGACAAGATTTAGGAGGTCTTAAAAAAACAGGCCAGTACTTCATATGAGATTCCATGGTTAGTGACTGATCCCTGGAAGGAGATGAATCATTCCCAGTCATCACATGTTTGACAGCACTGGAGTGGGTCGCTTTGTTTTAAAGCTGGTGTGTGCGTGTCTGGACAAGGCCTTCATTTCTTATAAAGGGAGCATGTTATTGTCATATGTTCGATCCAAATTCGTTATTTTTAACAGCCCCTTTATCTTGTCCCCTTTCTAGTCAAGCGTGTCTAGTTTTCTAGGACATGAAACTGCAGCGTGTCACTGTGGTTCCTGCAGACCCTTTAATGAAAGCACCAGACGGGCACTCACCGGCCTGTGATCTCGAGGAAGCCGCTTAGGACGGCTGAGCCTCCAGTTCTTCATGTTAGAATTCATCCACTCATTCCTTTAAAATTCAGGGAATGGCCACTAGATGTTGGGTGTCAGACACACAAGGACAGTAAGATACAGGCTTACTATTATTAACCTCGTGAGTTACGCTGTGGTGCAGGGACGCACATGTTCATGTCATGCGTGCCCTGAGCTCTTAGAAGTGTCCCTACACCAAGTGAGGGTGGGAGGTGGTGGTGATCGGTTCTCCTTGGGGACGAGAGGAGCAGGGGACATCAGAGACAGAGGAGAGTGAATGTCTGGGAAAGTCCTCGGCTAATAGTAACAGCAAACAATCACGTAGCACTTACTACGCGCATGTCCCGGACCCGGGTGTTGCAGGCACTTTTCATCTCTCTCCACACACCGCTTTGCTGGTTCCTATTATTATCTCTAAACTGAAGAGGAAGCGGAGGGCCACAGAGATTAGCAACTTGACAAGGTCATGCAATCAGCATGAAAACTTCAAGATTCTCCTCCAGGCAGTGAACCCCGGAGTCTGCCTTTAAACGCTAACCCTTGCTCTCTTCCCCTTTCTCGGCTTTGGTGCTGCAAACACAGAGTGGGTCTATCTCCCCCATGGTGGCAGCTGCATCCACAAATGCGACAGTGTCCCGGGAGAGGGTGAGGGCTGGATGGGGGACAGGTTATGCCACAGCACAGCTGGCCTAGGAGAGTCAGGTTTTACCCAGAAGGGGTTACTCAAAACTAAAACTAAAACAATTACGTAAATCCAGTTCCTCATTTTGGTTTGTCTCTTCCAGATCTTATTTCTTTTCTCACTTAGTTCTAACTGACTGAAAAAGACATGAGTGATTTTTTTTTCTTCCTTTAAAACAGGAGATTAAAAGAACACTGGGTCACATGATAGAGGCCCATGGAATCATTCTTGGGAGAGCTAAAATAAACAGGCAACAAACTTTAAACTATTGTTTAAATTCAGTCCAAAGAGATTTTCTAATCTAAAGAAGTCCATTGTTTTTTTTTTTTCCAGGGTCAGGACAATGTCCTACTTAGTACCAGGAAGGTTTTCTGGGAGGGAATTTTAAAAAGCGATATGCAAATATCCCGGGGAGATTAATAGGAAGACACAGCTCTGAGACACACGCAATGAAAAACTATGACAGATAATATATTTTAGTTTGATTTTTCAACATTACATAAATGTTCTTAATTAATATTAAAACAACAATTAATGAGAAATAGCCTTGCTGGTTTGATAAATGGAGTAGAGTCTTTTTCAAGGACATTTTTTTTTTTTTTTGGTCAGATTCCAAATGTAATATAGTTTATTGTGGAAGGTTTGGAAATGGATGATAAGTACCCAAAGAAATGGAAATCACTAAGGTCTCTAGGCTTCCTCAGAGCCCCACCATGAACTTTGTGGAGGTCTGTCCTGCCAGGCTAGCTGGCCCTGTATCATGATCTCACTTCTCTTTCTCTTTATACATACATGTACACATAATAAGTGGGCAAAACTGTTTGCTATTGTCATAACTAGAATTATTTCTTACATTATTATTTTACAAAATTGGAATATTTTGTGTATTCTGATGTACATAAAATATATAATTTTTGTATCCAGTGGAACTGACAGCTTTAAAGAAATATTAAAATAACCACCTAAGTTGTATTAATCAGGGGTTTTTGCTCTGCAGGAACCAGAAGCCCTGACTGATTTAATTGAGGTCTAGGGAAAATTTCACACTTTTGCATGGCTGGATCCAAGGGTTTAAACACTGTCGTCACTTTCTCTCTCTCTTCCTCTCATTTTTCCGAGCAGCTTTTTTCTGTTTTTTGTTTGTATGTCAGGTTTACTCTCTTCCTGATTCATACTTTTCTTTAAATTGCTGGAAAGTCTTGAGTTGACATTCCTACCATTCACGATCCCCAAACGGAAAGGGGAGTCTTTCCTTCTGAAGCCAAGAGGTGGCACAGAGGACTGTACACTTAGGTCACATGTACATCCTGAGCCAATCACTGTGTCCTGGGGGTATGGTTCCGTGTTGGCCTGGGATCTCTTCCCCTCCTGCGGGCAGGTCCAAGTGGGCCTGCTGGGGGGCTTGAAATGAGCATGGTGATTTCACCCCTGTACAGGCCCACAGGAATGGGGGAGGAGCTTGCCAAAAGAACCTCCGAAAAGAGGGTTGCAGGGGCTTCCCTGGTGGCGCAGTGGTTGAGAGTCCGCCTGCCGATGCAGGGGACGTGGGTTCGTGCCCCGGTCTGGGAAGATCCCACATGCCGCGGAGCGGCTGGGCCCGTGAGCCATGGCCGCTGAGCCTGCGCATCCGGAGCCTGTGCTCCGCAACGGGAGAGGCCACAACAGTGAGAGGCCCGCGTACCACCAAAAAAAAAAAAGGGGGGTTGCAGACAAAAACTTCAGCAACAAGAGTTGTCTTGTATTTATTTATTTATTTTTAATATTGATTCAGTTTAGAATTAAGCCTCAGATGTATGTGTTTTAGGATTTAAAAAAGTATAAAGTGGAGGAAACATACAATGATTTTTTTATAGTTTTGATTAATTTTTAACTGGAATATGCCTAATGAGCTCATAGAATATTATATCCACACTTGATAACACACACTGAGCATTTTAAGCCAAATTGATTAATCTTTGGGATAAACTACACTTGAAGATTATACACTTTTCTTTCATTGTGCATTCCAATTGGATATTCAATATCAAAGAGCATCCTTGTGAAGTCAAAACAAGAATCCCCTCCCCTCATTCTTTTTTGAGATGTACAGTCTGTTCTACAAACCATGTGAAAGAAACACTGTTAACCATTCTTTGTAATAAACACAACTGTCACTATTAGAGGACCATCCCAATGGGAGATGGTTTTAAATACACATAGAAGATCTAGGAAGCAACAATAGTGGGGAAAAAAATTGTTATTTTGGAAACTCATTAACCAGCTGCTGTGGAGTGTTTAGTTGACTGATTTTATTATCTTTTTTAAACAAGCTTTTTGGGATCAGTATAATCAAATATCTGATATTTTTGAGTTTTTGCTGTATATGATCACCTAGATCTAAAGCTATTTCTTAGTAATGATACCTGATTTGTGCACAGATACATGCAGTCTTGAAAGAATTATTGTGATCTAACTTCTTCTCGGAACTCATTTAGGCACTTGAGGGGTAAGGCCTGAATTACTCCACAGGCACGTGGGTTCGATTTTACTCTTTTTGATCTGTTAGATGCTTTCAAAGAAATTCCTTCATAATCCCTCACAGTCAGAACTAGCCACAGAATTGGGTGTTTGGTTGTCTTTCTCATCTGCTTTTTTTTCCTGGACTCTTTTCCTCCATCTGTAGGGTTCCTTCCTCTAGATTCTTTTTTTCTAACTATTGTTCTATCTTCTTAATGGTCGCAGGCTCCTGCAATATGAAGCCCTGATTTGGTGCGTTATGTAACATGGTATGAAATCCCGAACCCAGAGGAGAAAGAGGCAGAGGATTCGTGCCAGGGCAGCCACCAAGCGTGGCCTCCATCTGTGCTCTTTTGTCTCCACTCTGGGGCTTCTCAACCTGTCCTAGTGTTTCCATCGGCCTCGACTTTCAATAGCTTCACTGACACGTGTCAATACACTTTGGCTTTCTGCCGTCTGTACCTTCCTTCTCACTCTCCAGCCCAAACCCCTAAAAAGCACGCGCTGAATAGCTACTTCTCATATCAACCCACTTAGGAGACCCGTTTTTTTCTTTGTTGTTTTTGAGCGCACAGCTTGTGGGATCTTAGTTCCCTGACCAGGGATTTAACGTGGACCCTCAGCAGGGAGAGTGTGGAGTCCTAACCACTGGACTGCCAGGGAATTCCCAGAAGACCCATATCTTTACCATCAAGAGTTGACCTTGTCCCAGTTTGTTGGAGGAATAGATAATCAGCGCACAGTCCTACTGTTTCTTTGCTTGCTCTTAGGACAGAGCAGCTCCACTGCGCCTCTGTTCGTTTTCCTAAGTTGTTTGGGGGATTTCTGATTGATTAGTGACTGATTCTGTTTTTGTTGCCTTAGATACTGTTCAGCCTTTTCCAGGGTAATGTTCAGTGAGTCCTGTTTCTACACCAAGAAGATGGAGATTCTGAAGCCCATCCAGTTTTGTTAGATTGCTAACCCTCAGCTGATTCATTTGTTGCAAGGTAGGCCCCAGGCAAGCCACAGAGAGAGATGGAATTGTTTGTAGCTAAATGGAACAAAGATAGTAACTCATGGTTGCTGGTGACCAGACAATTCCACATTCCTTATCTGTTTCAGAAAAGAAGAGGCACAGTGGAAGCTTTGCCTGTGGATGAATGAAATTTGGCCATTTTACTTGTGTAGCAATTAGAGGACTTTGATTTGAACACCTGTGACACAGCTATTAAGTGGAGGAAAAACTGCTTCTGGTTCTGTGTCCTGCCACTGCAGGGATTCTGACATTTACACTTTGGCTAAACCTATGGTTACTGCTTTTTCCTTTAACTCTGTCTCCTTTTAAAATGTAAGCAAGTTGGAGTCGCTATCTATGAATAATCTTTTTAGAGTCAAGTATGGATAGAGAAGTCCAATGTTACTTAAGGGCACATGAAACATTAACTACTCAGAGAAATAACTGGTCAAATATAAGAAGAGAGAGGTGGTTTGTCTTGTTGAAGTTAATAGGAAGTACTTTCTGGACCGTTCCTAATGAGAGCAGTGGAAATGCATATTGAAAACCTTCCCTTTCCTCCTGTATCACTTGTCTGTTGCTGGGTAATAAGCCAGTCTCAAGATTAATGGTGTCTATCAGCAGTAATCATTTTATAATCAATCACGGTTTCTGAGGGTCAGGGATTCAGGAAGACTCCTCCAGGCTGACCTGCCTCTGGGTCTACCGAATGGTCCCGTCAGCCAGTAGCTGGAGCTGAAACAGTAGGAGGCTGGAGAGAGAGGCTTGTGCAGGCATATACCTCTCTCTCTCTCTCCATGTAGTCTCGAGGCCTCCTGTGGGGTCCTTCTACACAGGCCAGCTTGGGCCTCATAGAATGGCATCCTCTCCGTGGTAGAACTTCCTAGCAGAGACTTAGGGCTTCCATGTGAACGTTCCAGAGAACCAGGTAAAAACCACCTTGCTTTTATGGCACAGTCTCAGAAGTCCTGTAGCACCATTACGGCCAAACTCGTTGGTCAGCCAGTGACTACGTTTGGGCCGGGTTCAAAGGGAGGGCATACAGACTGCTACCTCTCGATGGCAGGACTGTCAAACCATTTGCAGACATATTTTCAAAGCAGCACACCTCTCTAAGACAATGTCAATATATTCTTTGGTGTGAATCTAAACACATGCTTTTTTTAAATGATCCTGATTGAACAATTCGTTTAAAGAGTTTGAAAGCACATGTATATTGCAAAGCTCCACTGTAGATCAGTACATTCCATAAGATATCATGAACAGTACAGCGCCTTTGTGTACATCCAGTTGGCCCAATTCATGCCGAGCGTCCTGTGGATAGTGAATAAAGAGTTGCAGAGTGAATGGATGAATATATAATGCGTTAGTTCACATATCTGTCATCAATCAAAAAAACTCTTAAGCCAAATAGATTAGAAGCCAACAGAATGAATAATAACGTGGCATCCTGGGTGAGGAAATATGTTTCTGAATTATAATTAGTATAGCATTTGTTTTTCTTTGTTTTATTTGTACATATGATTTCGTTAAAAGGTAGTTACATATATTCACAATACTGCCTGATGGGGTGAAGGAAGGCAGAGGAAGACAACCTTTTCTGAAGAGCTTTAAGAGGCTCCAGGGCAAGTGTTTGAGATGTACAGGCTGCAGGGCCCCCCTCCCTGACTTCACTGCTGATGGAAGGCACATTGGGATTCTCTCAGAAGCCTGGAAGCTAGTTGCCATGGAGCTCCTTGATGATCACCCTGGGCCTCTTCCTTTCTCTGCAAAATTGATACCAGGGCAGAGGCCTAAGACGTTTCCAAAATTCCAGGTGCATCAAATCATATAATTTCACTATTTGTAAGGTTAGAAGGAGTTCTGGCTCAGGGCTTGTTTCAGGCCTCAGTGTTCTGAACCCTTCCCTACTTCTAGGTTAGCCCTGGGTGTGCCCACCTGCATACGTGGGGATTGTTCTACACAAGGGTCACACGCCTAATCCCCAGGCAGGGGTCCCCGCAATGACTACTCCCCACTCTATGTCCCCCTCCGATGACCCAGTGTTTTTCTCTGGGGAGGTAATTTCCATCTGTGGCTCTGCGCTGAGGTATTATCATAGCAACGGTGTGCACATACCATTTGACACCAGAGCTTTTTCACCTGAGCATGTTTGCATTTTAGGAGGTTCCCTCTGGTAGCAGAAGGGAGAGTGATTCAAGACAGGAATAAAGACACAGACCTACTAGAGAATGGACTTGAGGACACAGGGGGTGGGAAGGGTGAGCTGTGACAAAGCGAGAGAGAGGCATGGACATATATACACTACCAAACGTAAGGTAGATAGCTAGTGGGAAGCAGCCGCATAGCACAGGGAGATCAGCTCAGTGCTTTGTGACCGCCTGGAGGGGTGGGACAGGGAGGGTGGGAGGGAGGGAGACCAAGAGGGAGGGGATATGGGAACATATGTATATGTATAACTGATTCACTTTGTTATAAAGCAGAAACTAACACACCATTGTGGAGCAATTACACTCCAATAAAGATGTAAAAAAAAAGAAAAGAAAGAAAGAAAGAACTGTGCTTGCTGCTGAATCCCGGTAGGCACCTGCATTGGGCAAGGGTCAGGCTAGAGCTTCAAAGTGCTTTCGTCCTTATGACCTTGTGATTCTTTCACTCGTGGGGAGATTTTGTGTGTCCTTCTTTGCAGTAAGTGAAACCACAGTGTGAGAAACCAGCCCTAAATTGGCCCAGTCTTCTGGCCTGGGAGCCCTTTGGGAGGGATCTGGGCAGCCGGGCTGGGATCGGCTGCTGGTGGTGATGAAGAGTGACACTGGTGTTGTGGGCAGGTCAGGAGAGAGAGCCTGGAACCAAAGACACTCTGGCCAGGCCCAGAAAGGTGTTCCCGGAAAGCTCTGGAAGCTGGAGATGCACCGGCTAAGGGCGACTCAGTCACGTGAGGGGGGCTGAGGCTGGTGGGACGGGGCTGGCTTTTGGCGTAGGTGGATCCCCGCCCCCAAGAAGCAGTTGCCCCAATTTTCACAAAAGAGAAGAGAGAACCCTTGTCGGTGTCCTTCCTTCCATCAGAGACACTGCATCTTGTAGCACCTGCCCTTCTGTGCGGCAGAGCCCAGCCTACTTGTCAGTTTTTCTCACAGGATCGACCTGTCCATGGGCGTACTTAGTAGCGAGACTCCCGGGGCTGATCCAGGGCTGTTACCCCCGGGCTGGCGGCTGCTCAGCCAACTGGACGCCTCCGATGCCCTGGGAGCGGGGTGGGGTTCGCTCCTGTGATGGGGCCTCCAGTGTCCCATGATGCTGAAGGGGGTGGCTTGGGGTGCACGCAGCATGGCATTAGTGCAGCGTGACGCAGGGCATGTGATTTCGTCTTCCACGGGGGATGCATGACCCTCCTGTTGCCATTTAGCCAAGCATGAGATGCAGCTTCCGTGGGGTGGGCCTCACACAGGACACCCTTCCCTTTCAGAAAGGCCTGAGCAGCGTGGCTCTTTTTATGGAAATCAGTGAGATTCTGAATTGGAAGAGTGATAACTGCCAACATCCAATTCCTGCGAGAACCAGCGTCCTTCTACTGCACCGTGGGTGGGTG
>NW_020173037.1:7895730-7909918 GCF_003031525.2 Neophocaena asiaeorientalis asiaeorientalis
GGTCTCCTGTCAGCCTGGAGGTTAGAGCTTTTATGCACGTGAAGCATCAACTGAGGGCCAGGTGCTGTGCTTGGTCCCGGAGACACCAAGAGATATCGCCCTCGAAGACCTAGTAGCCTATGGGGAAGGCAGACCGGAAAGCAAATAATTTCGATGGAGTTAAATACATGCCAGAGAGACAGATGTAAAAAGATACAGAGGTGGAATGGAGAGGAATCACATCAGTTCTGCACAGGAGGCAGCGCTAAGGAAATCTCCCCAGCAGACGTGGGTGCTGAGTGAGTATAGATCAGCCATGTGGACAAAGGGGCACGAATCCAGGAAGAAGACACAGCACGTGCAGAGGCGTGACAGCACGGAACAGCATGTTTCTTGATGTTGCAAGTCGTTCTTTGTGACCCGTAATCAGCGCGGCAGGGGGCGGCAGGATGTGGACAGTCAGGCAGGGGCCAGGTCACGGGGACCTTTCACCCTGCAGTGAAGCAACATCTTGGAGGGCTTTGGGTCCAGGAGTCACGGAGTGACTCTGCTAAAGAGTTTGGAGGTCACTCTGGCAAAATACGCTGGAAGGATTGCAAGGGGCAAGACTGGAGTTTGCTAGCCCAGGTTTAGGAGGCCTTTGTGATGGAGAGTCCTAGAGATGGAGGCACTGGCTAGGGGGATAGTTCAAGGGCGCTGTTGGGTGGCAAGGGTGGACACCACAGGCTCTCACGGCCAGCTGCAGAATATGAGGGAGAGAAGGGGAGAATGATGTTCTCGAGGTCTGAATTGGGCGACCAGGTGCATTGTGGTGCTGACAAGCCGGGAAAGGTGCCTAGAAGTGGCTTGTTTCCGGTTGAGGTGGTCAAGTGTGTGGGGCGGGGAGAAAAAGTAGAGATAATGAGTTCAGTGGAGCTTAGCTTTGGACACGGTGCCCGTAAGGTGTTTATGGGGTGTTCAGGGGCAGCGTCCAGCGGGCAGCTGGGTACATAGTGGAGCCACACATCATTAGCATATGTAGTATATGCAAATCCAACTGCAGCCAGCACATAGATACAGATAGGGAGGTCCAGGGAGAGGAGACACTAGTTTAAAAAGTGTTGTTTGTGCCACTCTGCTCACGAGCATATGCCCGCTGGGAAGCAGCCGGTGCAGGCATTATCCGTGCGTTTTCTCAGTGGAGCCAGGGGCCTTTCAGAGTGTGAGGGTTGGCCTGATGGTGATTCTGGGGCAGGGGTTTAATGGTTCTAGGAATTCCCTGGCCGTCCAGTGGTTAAGACTCCACGCTCTCGCTGCCGAGGGCCCGGGGTCAAGCCAGGGTCAGGGAACTAAGATTCCACAAGCTGTGTGGCTAAAAATATTTTTAGAAAGAATATTTCATGACATGTGAAAATTATATGAAATTCAAATTTCAGGGTTTATAAATAAACTTTTAGGGGACTGCAGCAACACTTATTTTGGTTGGTGAGTTATCTATGGCCGCTTTAGCGATATACTAGCAAAGTTAAGAAAGAGACAGTTTTGCTCCCAAAGATTTTTACTATTTTGCTTTTTACAGATGAAGTGTGATGATCCCTGCTCTAGGGACTAAAGACACATTGCTTTAGTAACATACCACTAAGCACAAGCCAAACTCAGTATGCATTTGTACACATATGTTACTGTACATGCATGTATAGAAAAATCCCTGTATATTTTGTGAATGATTTAAGGAATTCTCAAGGGTATTTTTAGTTAGATGCAATTTTGCCACATATGCTGGCTTCAAAACATCTTTGCCATGTAAAGTATCTGGGATGGAGATATCTATTTGAGAATCAGTAGACTAAAATCTGTGTTAGTTTCCTATTGCTACCATAACTAATTGGCACAAACTTCATGGCTTAAAATGATACAACTTTATGTGCTTCCAGTTCTGGAGGTCAGAATTCCAAAACAGGTCTCACTAGGCTAAAATCAACGTGTTGTCAGGGCTTTTCTGGGGTCCTAGGTAACACACATGACAACACATTTTCTTGCTTTTCCCACTTTTAGTGGTTGCCGAAATTCCTTGGCTTGTGGCCGCTTCTCCATCTTCAAAGCAGCAACCACAGTGGAGTCTTTGTCACATCACACCAGTCTGGCACTGACTCTTCTGTCTCACCCCTTTCCTTATAGGATATTGGGTCCACTGGATAATCCAGGATATCCTTCCTATCTCAAGGTCAGCTGATTAGCAACTGTAATCCCTCTTTGCCATGTGATGTAACACGGCCACAGGTTATGGAAGTTAGGATGTAGACATCTTTGGAGGACCATTATTCTGCCATATTCCATGAATGGAGATATACATTTGGGAATCAGCTGCCTTGGGGTGGTATTTAGAAGCAAGAGCGTGGATGGCATCCTGGAAAGTACATAAAACAAAAAGAGCCCTAAGGAAAAATCCTTGATGTACACCTGGATTTAAGTGGCATAAGAAGATGATCCTGAAAGGCAGACTGAAGTTGGAGGAGGGCAAGGAAAGTATGTAATCAAGAAAGCCAGGAGAAAAGTGGTCCAAGGAGGGAGGCAAATGCAGTGTTGCCTGATGGCCTGGGGAGGCCCATAATCCATGCACCTGAACCCTTCCAAACGCCTGCGATTTGTCTGGGGGTCAAGAGTGGAGTACGCCATGTCAGCCTAACGTGAATTACCATTTTCCCGTTCGGTTCGGCGCAAGGGCTTGATTCAATTTGTGTCCATGAGAAGCGATCACAGGAATGCGATTTTGGCTGGGAATCCTGGGAAAGATTTTAATGTAAGAATTTGCCAGGCCTTTAGCCTCAGTAGCCTTCTTTAGACCCCAGTGAAAAGGGCTCTATGTGAAGGAGAAAGGGAGAGAGGAGACAGAGCACGAGAAAGGAGGGGCTGAGAAAGAGAAATTGGTCCTGGTGACATCATTGGAGCCCTGATCAAGCCAGGTTTAGACTTCTCGCTTTTGGAACCAATATATATGTTTTTATTTTGCAATGTATTTGTGTTTGTTTCAACTGGAGCCAGGCTTTCTGTCACTTAAACCAGATGAGCCCTAACACACCTAGAGGCCTCTGGAGTTTTTTGCACGTGCAGTCTGTGAGTAGAGGCTTAAAAATGCATTTCACGGGCTTCCCTGGTGGCGCAGTGGTTGAGAGTCCGCCTGCCGATGCAGGGGACACGGGTTCATGACCCGGTCCGGGAGGATCCCACATGCCGCGGAGCGGCTGCGCCCGTGAGCCATGGCCGCTGAGCCGGCGCGTCCGGAGCCTGTGCTCCGCAACGGGAGAGGTCACAGCAGTGAGAGGTCCGCGTACCGCAAAAAAAAAAAAATTGCATTTCACAACAGAAAAGTAACTCTACTAGAGGTTACATGCCTTGGGGACCACTGTAAGTTAAGGATGAAGCCACTGGGGATGCTCAGGGGGCGCTCCAGTGCCGGTCCTTACTCTTCGGGGCTCTCCCGCTGACTCTGGCTACAACTGCTCGGGGGCAGCGGTACTCCAAGTACGAGCCCCACACCAACAGCATCCGCATCACTTGGCAATTGGTTAGAAACCAAAATTCTTGATTTCCCCAGTCCTACTGAATCAGAAACTCCAGGGATTTTGAGGCACAGTTGTCTGCATTTTAATGACCCTCCAAGTGACTGTGATGAACACCGAAGTTTGAGAACCACTGCTCTCAGGCTGCTATTTCTGACTCTTGCCAGGTATGGTATCACCGGAGGGTCATGTGGGATGCGTGTGGAGTTCAGTGGATGTTGCTGTCGAAGACTTGAGATTTGATTTCCCCTGCTGACATTGTAACAGGGAAGGGCCAAATCTGATTATATGTTGGATCTGTTTCTTTCACTTTAACCTTTGCTTTCAGCTGCTTTTGTTCAGGAAAAGGATACTGTCTCTACATAATGGCCTGCCTCGGGGCACCCTGCCCCTCTGCCTGAAAGCTAAACCAAAGTGCCTTTGTTCAGGGAAACCCTGTCCACCTGTGGATGGCTGCAAGAAAGAAGAAATTAACACATCTGCTCCCCGAGGCTGGCCATTCCAGGCGATATTTGCAAAACTTATGGTTTTTACTTTACTTCCTCATCTCCTCCCCCACTCTGTGCTATAAAAGAAACTGGCATCCAAGCCCCCATAAGATGGTTGTTTTGAGACTTTAGTCTGCCATCTTCTCGGTCTGCCAGCTTTCCGAATAAAGTCGTCTTCCTTGCCTCAGCACCTCATCTCCAATTGATTGGCCTGTCGTGTGGTGGGCAAGCAGAGCGAACTGGGACTCGGTAAAAACGTGGCTCAGATTCTTAGCTCTAAGCTCCTGGTTCACTGCAGCACCATTTTGTGAAATAAAGTTGAGACACAAGTCTGGGTTTCCCTGAAACACCAAAGTACAGAGATTTGTGAGCTTGGGTTTCTTCTCTAAAGACTGTAATAGTCGATTAGATCTCTTTAATCACCGCTATTTAATCCTACTGATGCCTAAGGAAGGGATGGAACGTGGTGAATGAAGTAGCATCTCATATTTCCTAGTAACGTGGGGCATATGAAAGTGGACCTTGCCCTATATAAGATGGGAAATGAGACTCTTCAATTACTGTTCCCCATCAGACCTAGGACTTGCCCAGACCGGGAGGTATGAAGGGGTCTGAATTATAGGTGACCCTTAATATTCAAGGGGGCCTGTTTCAGAGGTGGAGAAATCCACCGGTCCTCCCAAGATGGAGAGGAGAATGATCTTTAGAAGTGCTAGACCACTTCACATGGAGGTGGGAGGTTAGTTCCTGCTAGGTGCCAGGTGCTTTGGCCTTTCTTCTCAAAGCAGAGCAAACATTAACGTAATGCGAAAATATAGGCTTAAAGTCATGGAGCCCGGGTCTGAATCTTAGGGCTGTCACTTAGTTGCTGTGTGACCTCAGGTATGGAACCAAATCTATCTGAGCCTCAATTTCCCATTGAGAAAATGGGGAGCGTGATCTTCTATGGTTGGCATGGGGTTCAGGAGTGATGTGAACGGCACTTGGCACGTACAAGGGACTCAGACAATTTTCCTCTCCTCTAAGCCCCTCTGCGGAGCTCCCACGCTCTCTTCTTTCCTTGTGTGCCTAGGGTCCTAATAGCTCTCTCCTGGGTCTCAATTCTTGTACTCCTGCCAGACCTGTCCTCTGCCAAGTTCCCAAGTCTCCAGAACCTCTCTCTCCTCTCCTCCAAAAATCACTTCCCTTCTCACAGGTAGCTAGGCTTGGAGTGGCCAGCATCATCTAATTTAAAAAGTTGAAGGTCCAGGTGAACTTGACTGGCCAAAGCCTCCCAGGGGGTGACGCGGTGTCCTTCCCAACCACCACAGGAGCAGATTAAGTCATGAGGCTCTGAGTTGGCAGGTACAAGGAGATGGTTGGGGCAGGTAGGTGCTTCTGGAACCCCTCTGGTGTGTGCATTCTTTCCTGCCTTCATTCATTCACTCATGCAATGAACATCTGGTGAGTCTCAAGTGTCTCCATGTACTGTGCAGGCTGTACGGGATGGAAAGATGACTCAGACAGTCCTGGAATTCAAGAAGCTCATACATAGAGGGCAGACAGACTCCTAAGCAGACACTTAGGAAACTCCTGAAGGAGAAGAGGCCTTCAGGAAAGCTTGAGTCTTGGGATCAATAAACAGATGAAGGGGCCAGGAGAGGGTCTAGTAGGTAAAGGGATTAGCATTACCACTGGCAGAGATCAGACACAGGGTGTGCACGGGAGAGCCCCAGGGGTTCCATCGCTGGTTTGTAAAGCTTGAGAAGATGCTTGAAGAGGAAGCAGAGAGCTAGGCAGAGGCCCGCTGACATACGTAGGGAGCCCCTTAAAGCATTCACTGGGCAGGAAGTGGCTGATCAGAGATAACTAAATTTCTAGCTAAAATTTCTGGTGTGCTCACCCCATGCCTAGCACTCTTTGAAGAGCTTTATGTTAATTGAGTCATTTAATGTAGATTTCCTTGGGTTGAGTGGAGGATGGACTTGGGGAGGAGAGAGCTGGCGGGGGAGGGGCAAGTTGGGGTGACTGACGGGGAATAGTGCCAGGAACGCAGCCTGAAGGGCGGGGACAGCAGCCGGCCAGGCGGGCGGGGCTGGGTCCCCTCAGGGAGTGCTCCTTGCGGGGGATGGTGGTTCCCAGCTGGCGTGAATGTGTGGTTTATCAAGGGACCCTGAATCTGGAAATCTTGTATATACGCCCCAGGTGTTTTTTCGCTCTTTCCTAGTAGCAACCCTCCCCCACGCCTCCAACTCACGTATCTTCGTTCCACAAGCAAATCTCTTTCATGCAGGAAAGTCCTCGGCGACAGTGGCTTTCTTCATCTGTGTACTGACAGCCTGGGAGCGGGTGGCAGCGGCCGCGCAGCGGAAAGAAAGAGCAGCTGAGCATCCATCCGGTGAGGTCCGATGCCCTCGAAGGCGGCGGATTTCTGCTGTGCCCCCTTGTATACAGCTACACGCCCCTTGGCGCCGTCTCCCTTCCCGCGTAGGTGACCCCTCTCCGTTCAGCCGCTCGGTGGCTGCGGGCCTCCGCCCAGCAGAGGGCAGCGTTGAGACACCTACGGAGCCGGCGCCCGGGGGCCACGCCGGAAAGCCGAGCGTCAGGACCCACGCTCGCTGCAGGCGCCAACCTTTCAAGCAGTTCCCCGGGAGCTCTTCCAGCCGTGTGGCGGGCCACGCAATTCCCCGGGAGCCCTTCCAGCCGTGTGGCGGTGGCCCGAAAAGGAGCAGGTGACAGGAATGAAATATTCAACAAATCTGTTCCGCAGAATGAAAATGAGTTGTCGTTTAGCATTTTATCATCTGGTGACACACTCTTCCCGCTTAAGGTTGGTACAGGAGCCGGTGAACGTCGGCCGCGTGCCCCCAGCCCCTCTCCCCAGCGCCAAGCACCCTCTCTGGGGGCGCCGCCAGCGGCGGACAAGGGGCAGCGGACCCGGGACCCGGGCGGGCGGGAAGGCAGGCGGCTGCATTAAGGAGCCTGAGGAGGCAGGCACATTTCCAGAGGCTGTGATCTAGAAGGCAGCGAAGCGTCACAGCCTGATGAAGGGAGAGAAGCAGAAAGTGAGGGGAGACAGGCAGCCTTGATCTCTCCATTGGCGACAGGTGTCTCCTCTCATACTGATTCTGTTGATTAGCAGGGAGAAACGTTTAGCAGTTTCTTTGTCCTTCACCATCTCCACTGACTTGCCGTTCTTCACCCCTGCTTGTCACTGTGCTACAGCAGATTCCTGGGCACACCTTCGAGGCTGAAAGTGACCCTGAATCCTCCCCTATTTGGCCAGAAGGGTGAGACTCATTCTGTGTCCATTTTCTGCCTTTTACTAATTTCATCAATTCACTTATTTGAGCTCATCTGAGCTCCCGTTTTCTCAGATGTAAAATGGGGTAATAATAAGAGTGGTTTCGTCATGTGTGCACATGTACATAAAGTACAACGAGGTGTCAAAAACACCTGCAGCATAGTAGGTCCTCCGAAATATCAGCCCTCCCCTTACTCCTCTGCTTCCTCTTTTCGGTCTCCTTCTTTTCTTCAAATAACCTCATCTAAACATGGAGACAAGTGGAACTTTACTCTATGACCTCAGTTGCATTTCAACTCACTTAAGAACAATCGCAGCTTTCAGAAAATAGCATATATATGATACATATTTCTAATATTTTATTTCTGTATTTATTTGTTGAATACTGGTGTATTAACCAGTATTTTGACTATATATATATATATATATATATATCATCAACATGACTGTAGGGTCTTTATAAAGCTCCGAGTTAAAAGCATACTTTATATATTGTTTGGGGGACATACCTAATTAGGTAGGCGCAACCCATATTTGAGTTCCTTTCCTGGTGATGGGATTGATCATAAGATCAGCAGCCCTTGCAAAAAGGTGACTGAAGCAGGACTTCCTCCTTTTGAGAATGTCCCCTTCACAAGATGGAGGGTTTCTCAGTCAAGCTTAAAGGAGAAGGGGCGTTGCTTGTCCGTGTGGAATCCCCCCCCCAACCCCCCCACCCGTCTGAGGCAGGAACGATACAAACCCCAAGACAGACTTAGGGGAAAGAGCGAATCACAAGCGAGGGCTGGAAATAACCCGACTTCGGCTGGACCCCTCACTCAGTGAAAACAGAGCTGCCGATAGATTTTCCACTTGTTTTGGCGACAGTTCTATTTCTAGGAAGTTAAAAGAAGCAACAATGGATATTGCTGCTTTGGAATTATTTCAGATCAAAGAGGGAATACTTTGTAATGATAAAAACCTTGGGTGTGAAAGAGACGACGTCATCTGAAGCTTAAAGAAATGTCTTACCATAGTGCTTAGACCAGGCACATATGAATTTAGAAATTTAATTTTCAGAATATCCTAAAAAGATAGGTGTAAAACCTCATTTTTTTCTTTTTTAAAGATTTTTAAAATTGCAGTAACATCGGCTTATAACATGATGCAAGTTTCACGTGTACAACATTATATATCTATTTCTGTATACCCACCAAAAATTTAGTTTCCATCCATCACCATACAGTTGACCTCCTTTACGCATTTCGCCCACCCCCGGCCCCTTCCCCTCTGGCAACCACTACTCTGTTCTCTGTGTCTATGTGTTTGTTTTCGTTTGGTTTGGTTTGTTCACTTTGTTTTTAATATTCCGCATATGACTGACATTGTATAGTATTTGTCTTTCATTTATTTCTTATATAGGTTTCCTTTCTATCACTTTCCGCTTTACTCTTGGGGAACTTCTCTATATCCTCAGATAAAAGGTATGAACAACAAAAACGATACATGAAAAGCAATAAATGGAGAAGTGTTCAATTCCTATTTTCTACCTCAATTTTTTTTAGGGATGAGAATCTTACTGGAAATGGGGGAACTGATGACCATAAAAAGAACCCAACATTAGATCAATGATTGTAAAAGTGAGGCTGTTATGGGTTCTAAGTTTCGAAGTCTCTGGCCCCAAATGGATTGCGTCTTAGGACATTGAGAAAAAACCTTCATTTTCAACTGCAGCAGTGCTGTCAGCAACCTCTGGGGGATCCTGGAACATGATCCAGGGATTAAAGTTGGAATTTTCAAGGGGAAAATAAAAATATGTGTTCCATAAACTGGTGAGCCCATATATAGAATAGGCAAGATTCTAGAACACGTATTTAGAACAGAGTTTCAAAAGGAGAGTTTTTGAGAATTCAAATTCAGGACTCAGCACCGGTTTAATGCCACAATAACCTTCTTTCTTTGTTCGCTGGGTCTTGAATGAATGTATAAGTGTATTTGGATTTCAGCAGGTGTCTTGCATCTTTCTCTTTTCTGTGGACTGGCTCATTATATGTTAGTTGGGTTGATAGCTGCTTGACTGTCCACAGTACTTCCCTGTCCCCTCCTGGGAGATGTTTTTATCATGAGTTGGATCTGAATGTTGGTATCATGCTTATCAAATCTGAGAGTGAAATGTAGATTCAGTTAAAATCCTAATGACAATATCTGCACTAAAAAAAAAGAAAATATCGGGCTTCCCTGGTGGCGCAGTGGTTGAGAGTCCGCCTGCCGATGCAGGGGACGTGGGTTCATGCCCCGGTCTGGGAAGATCCCACATGCCGCGGAGCGGCCGGGCCCGTGAGCCATGGCCGCTGAGCCTGCGCGTCCGGAGCCTGTGCTCCGCAACGGGAGAGACCACAACAGTGAGAGGCCTGCGTACCGCAAAAAAAAAAAAGAAAATATTAATCAGGTAGCAAAATGGCTTTAACAGAAAAAGGGTGAGACCCAGGTCCTCCTCTTGACCACCCCTCCCCACCCAAAATGACAAAGTGACAGGATACTAGAGATGACACTCGGCAACAGCGCATGTGCTAGACTTCCTGTACTTAGTTGGCTGAGAGCTTAATGGGAGGACTAATGAATGCGGGTTGTCAAAGCCGACTGCGACTTTGGCACCCCAATGTCTGGAAGCACAGCAGTCTAGTTAATGGTAGGATGGAGTCCAGAACAAGAGAGTGAGTGCATGGATCCACCCCTCCTGTCTGTGAGACCAAATTTAAAGTGGACTCTCCAGTTTTGAACACTCTAGTTTAAGAGCAACACTGATGGACAGATTTATACGTTTGAAATGGTAGAGGAATATCGATGTTTAACCAAGAGGAAAGAAGACAGCTGTGTCTGCATGCCTACATGTGCCTACACATGCGTGCGTGAGTGTCACGGTATCTGTCTTCAAATATGAGCAGAGGCTGAGGCAAGAGGGCTGGAAATATGCTGTGTGATTCCAGGAACATTCACGTTGCAGGTCATATGTCGCCTTAGCCCTTCATAACCCCTCATAGAAAGCCCCTCCTCCCGGGCCCACACTATCTCATCATCCTGTTTCATTTCCTCTATAAGGCTTAGCACGAGTTGAAATTTTTGTTCATTTGTTTTCTTTTTTCTTTTTTTCTCTTTATCCATCAAACTATAATCCCCGTGATGCAAGGGCCCTTCTCTTCAATGCTGTGTCCTGGTGCTCAAGCCAATTTAAACAGCACAGAGTAGATTCTTAATAATAGCTGGAAGATAGAAAGGAAGGAAGAAAACATGAATGGATTCCAATGGGCAAAAATAGACGTAGTGCATAGAGTTAGAAAGAGACTAATTCGAACTTAGTAAGACATGGGATGTTCCATCAATTGCTGGTGTCTGGTCTTGGAACCAGTGTTTTCTGGGGATGGTTCCCTGTGCCTTGATATATTCAAAGAAAACATTGCAGGCCAGGACTAGAGTGAGAAATGGATTCAATGACCCCTACAAGTGGGTGAGATTAAGCTAACAATATTTTTTATGTTTAAAATTTCTCCTCTTTAGGAATCCAGCGTTGTGTGGACTTACCAGCTTAAACCACGTGGATTTAGACCTCTGGCTGCTAAGGCGCACTCACGGCCGCAGGAGAGGAGAAGAGGTGAGTTGGTGGCCGCGTTCAGAATCTGTGACCGTCACGCTCCTGGAAATCCCACTTCCTGGGAACGCTGTGAACTTTATGTTTCAGTTTTTTCAGTTGGGGAAGGTGAATAATATACTACCTTCCTTACAGACATGTTGTGACCTAATTAAATATTTCAAAAGTATTCCTGTGATGCCAAGAGGCATCTAGTAAAGGCCAAACAACCCTCTTGTTCTCTCTGCAGACACTTCCCTGTAACCGTCCTCACCACAGCACCTGGCGTGTGCGCACGCGTGTGTGTGTGTGTGTGTGTGTGTGTGTGTGTGTGTGTCCTGGGAGCAGATAAATGTAAGGCTGGAAGTGCTTTGTCAGTGTGATGGGAACCCTTGAAAGACTTGACTTAGCTGCCATGTTCCAGTTTCACTCTTCTTCATTTCTGGTCCAGCAAGACAAAGCTCTGAGCCACACAGAGGGTCAAGGTCATGGCGCTTAGTACTTCCTGCATTCGACCAGGTGCTCGAGTGGCCCTGGGTAGCTCTGCTGTTCCTTTCCACACTTTTCTAAGCTTGATCTCCTGAGGCCAGATGCTGGGGGAGCCTGCCTTGTCCCATTGTGGGACCCGAAGTTTCTATGGGTTACGTGGAAAGCCTGGTTTGGATTCTACCCCTGCCCTGAAGGGAGGGTCAGGTGGGGAGCCCGCCCCTGACTCCCATTACAGACCCCAGTCGGGCCGGGCTTTGTCTAATGCTCCAGGGGTAGGGCCCTGGGTCGCTGGGCCCAGGATCCTTGGCTGCAGCAGGCATGTGCCCTCCAGAATGTCATGACAACCCTTTCTTGCCCTGAGGTTCCACCAGAAGCCCCAGCCACTGTGACCTGCCTGTCCCCTCAGTTGTACAAAGATGTGACTCTCACAGGGCCAGTTGGGGCAAATCCCTGGAGTTGGTGTGTAGGCACTGTGGGTGATGCACCCTCTTTTTATGGAGGTCGGTACGCTGGGAGGATGAGATTCCGGGGCCTCAGAAAGCCATCTTTCCCACCCATCAGACAGGCCATCTGCAGCGGGAGAGGAGGCCGCTCCACAGAGGAAAGCAGAATGAGAAATGGAGCCAGAGAGAGCTGGGTGACGTTACAGGGCCCTGGATAAGCCAGGACATAAGTTCTCGGTGGTGGGAATCAATGCCCTTCCAGACCATGTTTGAAAAATTAGATTTCTGTCTCTTGCAATAAAAAAATCCTGACTAGTACACTGGCTACCAGGGTTAGAGGAACACAAACTCTTATACCTACGTGCATGTAACAGGAAGTCAATGTCGAGGTGAAGAGAAGTAAGAGCTGGGCTTCTGCGGTGTTAGTACAGCAGCTTGGGTGAATTAGGAAGGCAGGTTTTCAAGTCCGGTGCTGTTCAGAGGATTTTGGAATAAACCAGAAAATGGAAAGGGGCCAGAATGAGGAAACTAATATTTACTGAACATTTACTGGCTTTGGACCCTGGGCTGTGTTCTTTGCTATGTTATCTTGTTAATTCTCATGATAATCCTATGAAGTAGATATTCTCCCCATTTTACTGATGAGAAAACTGAAGTTTAGTGGAGTTAAGTTACTCTTTCAAGCACCCACAGCTACAAAGAGGCAGAGCTTTTACTGAAGTCAAGATCAGTCTGATTTTGAAGTTGTTGCTCTTTCTAGAACCCCCGAGGGCTTCTTAAAGTGAGAGATTTTGGTCTTAAAGAGGGCTGTGGTTCCTGTGGAAAGGTGGGAAAGTGTGAGGGGATGGTGGGGAGCAGGGCATGAGGGGGGCCTGTCTCGTGACCTCTCACAGGGCCAGGTGCATATCAAGTGGTTCACAAATATTTCCTGGAAGGAGTAGCTTCCAGTTCTTGCATTTTTCTCCCACAGGAAGGCTGATCCACTTGGGTGCAAGCCCCTTCCTTGCAGATTTTCAGATCTGAAATCCTTGAGGTCCTGGTTTATTAAAGTTGAAAGGATGAGACCAGGTGCTTGCAGAGGAGGCCGGGGGAGGGGAGGGGAGGGGAGGGAGTGTTCAGCTGCCCCTCCCTGTGCCTCATGGACCCGCGTGGGGTAGGGGCGAGATTTCACTGAATGTCTCCCCCACTGTCTTTCCTTTTCTATTTCTTCTTCTTCTTGGCTGCTGCGAGGCTCAGATTCTCTGTAAGTATCTGAAAAAGGTGACTATTAAAGTGAAGAATAACTAATGCTACCCACCAGAGTGTTTTCCTAGGGGTGGTGCAAGCGAATTTTCAAAAATTGGTAAACAGTTAGCAGAAGAGAGTCTGGAGACCCCTTCTCTCATGGGCCTTGGTTCTTGGTAAGGACGCAAAGAAGAATCTGAGGTCTTACCCGTTGCAAGAGAGTTTACTGAAGATAAGGAGAGAACAGAGAGAACACCTCAAAAGAGAGGTGGGCCAGGCCAAGGAAGGCAACGGCCCCCAAGGACTGGGGTGTAGAGCTTTTTAGGCAAGGTTTTTGCGTAATCCAGGAGGTCGTTGATTGATAGTCTTAATTGACAGCTGCAGGTTATATAACAAGAGGCTCGACTGTGCATGTTCTTCCCATAATGCAGTCTGTTATAATTAGATGTATGTATTCATAGAATATTTATGAACATTTCATGAGCCCAGAGGTTATCTAAGGACGTGATAGCTTGAGATGTGCGCATGTGCCAGAGTGAGGCCCGTCCCTCCAGTCAGCCGGCGGGGGTGGGGTGGTGGTGGTTGTTTCCGTGCCCTGACCATTTTGGAGGACTGATGGGGTCGTGTTTGCGGCGGGGTTGGCAAAATAGCTTGGCAGATTAGGTGGCTGTTGGACATTCCTCCGAGGGGACCACCTCTCGTTGCTCATGGCCAACTTGCTGCCTAACAAAACCAGCGCGGTTCTCGGACAGCCCTGCGGAAGCGCTGAAATGGGTAGATTTGCCTTTTAGAAATGCCATTTCAGACGCTTACTTACGGACTACTCTCAACCACTGCGCCACCAGGGGAGCCCACTTATGGACTTTTGATGTCGAATCAAGGGGCTGCAGTTAAAATCTGAAATCGCAGTGTTTGCGGGAAAGCAGTCGCGTGGCTGGGCAAGTGGCTGCCTTTCTGAGGTCTGTTGGAAACATGCACGCAGAGCAGTCTCGCAGACGGTGGCTGCAGGTGGGGTTTGCTCCAGGGGGAGCGGGTGTGGAGACAATCAGAAGCGCTGTTGTGGTTTGTTTTCTGTGGCTGGCAAGGTAGACATAAAAATAAAGTCCTCCAATAACGAGGATAAAGTAAACGGGAGAGGA
>NW_020173037.1:7909962-8159922 GCF_003031525.2 Neophocaena asiaeorientalis asiaeorientalis
GGGGTTCAGGGAGGAGGAGGGTGCTGCCCACGGGACCCCTGCCTCGCGTCTGCATGCAGCTGTCCCTGCAACATCGTGGGTCCGGGCTTGTCCTGGGTTTCCGGGTGCCTCCAGGATACTGAGGGAAAGGATGAATGTCGGCCACCTGGCGGGCTCCTGAACCCGGTGTCCTGGGGGCATTTCCAGGTAAAGTTGCACCAATACAGTTAGATGGAGTTCAGATGTGCAAAAAACAAAAACAAAAACCTAGTCCTTTCAAGATGCTTTACAAGGCATTTTAAGCTAGATCCCTAGGCTTTTAAGAGTGACTATCTGCGCAGCTGGAAAAGAAAAGTCTGCAAATCAGAATTTTTTTCTTCTCCACAAAGAAAGCAAAAAAGGAAACCCCAAACAGCAATTACAAGAGGCTCAGCACCATCCCTGCTTTTGTCATTATTCAGAATAATAACATGGAACCTGAGATCTTTTTTTTCCCCCCCGGTGGAGCACGTTACTTTATTTTTTAGGTATTTTAGGTAAGCGGGAATTGATTTTTGTCTGTTCTGAATGAAGCTGAAATGAAAGAGGCTGTATTCAACAACACCATCAGATTCAACAGAGGAAATAGCGTTTCTTTGCCAAACATTCCAACTGAAAAATCAGAAACAACCATGTCATCCTTCTGGCCTGAAAAATTGTAGCTGCCAAAGCATATGAGGGCACTGTATCACTTTAGGGGGCGGGGCGGGTAGTTTTAACACAGCTCGATCTGGCAAAAAATAAAACAAATGAGCCCAGAGCAACACAGAGGAATGTAGCCTACATCGTGGTTAGAAACAGGCATTGAAGCTTGACAGCCCTCTGTTCAAACTCAGGATCAATTAGCTCTGTGTCCACAAGCAAGTGGTCGGATCTCGCTGCGTCTCTGCTTCATTATCTAGAAGATAATAATGATGAAACCTCCCTTGTACCGTGGTTGTCATCATTAAAGGAGATGCTGCCTCTGAAGAGCTTAGCACAGTTCATGGCACAGTCAGGGCCCAGCAAATTCCTTTCCTGCCCGTCTCCAAGCACTCAATATACCTACAAGGCCCCTACACTATGACTTTGACAACCATAGCTGGAAGGAAGGCTTTCCACCAAAACTTCAAAGAGACCTATCTGTCATGGATGTAAAAAAATTACTGTTCTTAAAATGTCAGCTTCCCTATGATAAGAATCACTTTAGAATTTATGAGGAGGAAATAGGAAAGTGAAAATTGGTCAAGCTACTTACTCCTTAATTCTGATTTAGAGCAGCCGTAAAACTCTAAATATATCTGCTCAGTGCCCTAGCACTGAGGAGGTTTCCATGCAGTTTTCTAGAAATGAGAGTAAATGACTGTGTTTTGGATCAAGAAACCCCACACAGCAGAGCTTCATGAAGAACCTGGGACCATTCCTCTTTCAGTGGGGATGGAAAACAAACTGACAGTCTGTCCTTTGCAAATGCCAACAGCTCTTTTGATTGATTTTCCCTCTCTCTCTCATCATCAGAGAGCTTGAGAAGCTAACGTGAGAATCAGGCCTCAGGTAGAAATGCCCCCTGGTTTGTGCCAATCACCTCCCCAGCTTGAAGGCTCCTGGGCTTCATTCACTGTTGGTTTCTTCTCTTCGAGGACAGGGCAGCTCCTGCTCCGGAGGGTTCACAGCAGACCTGGTACAGTCCTTGTACAGATGAGAGTCAATTTCTCTGTGCCCTTCCCTTCCTCCTGGTAGGAAGGGGCTCTTTTTCACTTAAACATATTAAAGTAATGGTAAGTCCACATATAAGCATTCAAATGATTTTTAACCTGGGCACCAAAGCCATTTAATGGAGAAAAGAAAATCTATTCAACTGGCAGGGCTGGGATAGCTGTGCATCTGTTTGGAAAAATAAAGAACCTTGTTCCATCTCACACCGCACACAAAAATCAACTGAAGCTGGATCACAGGTCTACGTGAGAAAGCAAAAATGGTAAACCTACTAGAATAAGACACAGACATATCTTTACAACCTTGAGGTGGGTATATATTTTCTAGAGAGGACATAAAAAACACAGACCATAAAAGAATCAACATTAATAAATTAGACTATCAAAGTTAAAAATTCCTGTGGATTAAAAAACACCATCAAGAAAATTGATAGGCAATTCACAGACTGGGAAAAATAATTCACAACACATACATATGACAGATGACTTGTATCCAGTATATCAAGAACTCCTGCAACTCATTAATAAAAGAGACAACCAAATAAAAACTGGACAAAAGACTTAAGTATTTCACAAAAGATGATAATGAAATGGCAGTAAGCACATGAAAAAGCACACACGATCCTTCAGGAATGCAAATGAAAATCACGAGATACTGCTGCACACCCACTAGAATGGATAAAATGAGAGATAACATGCCGCAATCAGAGCTTTCATATATTGCTAGCAGGAGCCTAAAGTGGTACCTCCTGTTTGACAGTGTTTTAAAAGTTAAACTTACAACTACCCTATGACCTAAGTATTTATCCAAGAGAGATGAAAACAACATGTGCAAGCATGTTTATAGCAGCTTTCTGTATAAGAGCCCCAAACTAGAAGTATCCTGCATGCCCGTCAATAGAGTGGATAAGCAAACTGTGGTGCATCTAAGCAAAAAGTACATCAAAGCAAAAGGAACAAACTAATGGTATACGCAGCAAGATAGATGCACCTCAAAAACATTTTCCTAGTGAAAGAAGCCAGACCTCCTCACCAGCCAAAACCTAAACGTATGATTCTACTTATATAAAATTCTAAGTAAAGCAAACTGTGTTATGGTGATGGCAATCTGATCAGTGACTACTTCCAGGGAGCGAGAATTGAGTGGGGAAGGGCAGACAGACTTTTGGGGGCAACATCAATGTTCTGTGCTTTGATGCAGATTCGTTAAGACTGAGTGGACAGTACACTTAAGATCTGGGCATTTCACTGTGCATTAAACCGCAATTTAAAAACGAAAGTTATCAGGGGAAGGTGGTCCAAAGGTACAGACGTTCAGTTAGAAGATAAATAAGTACCAAGGGTATAAAGTACCACATGAGGACTGTAGTTAACTCTGCAGGGTGATATATAGGAAGGTTATTAGAAGACTAGACCCTAAGAGTTCTCATTACAAAGAAAAAAATATATTTTTTCTTATTTTGGTTTTTCTTTTCATTGTATCTATATGAGATGATGGAGGCAAACTAAATTTATTGTGATAAACATTTCACAATATATGTAAATCAAACTGTTAGGCTGAATGCCTTAAACCTATCCAATGGTGTATGTCAACTATAGCTCGACAAAACTGGAAAAAAAGTTAAAGCCACAGCCAATTGGTCATGGGTTGCAAAAGAGCTTTGTTCGTCTGGCAAGTGCTTCTGCAGAAGACAGAGCAGTGCATAATGAGGGGCTGGATGGCCTGGGCTCTGAGGACAGAGCTCCCCTCACAGGTCTAACCTAAAGGGGCGGCAGCAAAATGAGTCTAGGTCAGAGGGTGAGCGAGGGTAGGAAAGAAAGGGGTCAAGAGAAAGACCTCATTGGTCTATCTGCCATGGCTTCTGAAAGGCTGGAAGATGAGGGTAGGAATCATAAAGAAATATGCTGCAGTAGCATCTGGACCCGATTGGCTACTAGTAAAATTGCTTCCTTTGTGCTCAGCCTGTGCTTACAAAGGACTTTACTGGGCCGAGTCCTGGGCCTAGGAGATGCTCAGTAAATACTTCTCGCACGTGTGTTCTTCTGGAGGGGCCTTCTTCCCCACCTGAACCTGCCTTACATACCTTAGTACGTTAAACGCTTCTTCCTGGCTCACCCGCTGGTCCCGGGGCAGTCAGGAGAAAGGCTGGGGTGCAAACGCAGGCCCAAGGAGACAAGGCTGGGTGAGCTTGCGGAAATGGCTCATGCCTGTCTGAGTCTGCTCGGGCTGCCATGACAACACGCCACGGACACAGCACTCAAACAGCAGACATTCCTGTCTCTCAGCTCTGGAGGCAGAAGTCCAAGATCAAGATACAGGCTGAATTGGTTTCTGGTGAGGTCTCTTGTTTCTGGCTTGTAGACAGAGAGAGAGAAAGAGAGAGAGCGCGCGCTCTCTCAAGCAAGCGAGTTCTGGTGTCTCTGCCTTTTCTCATGAGAACACTAATCTCACTAGATCAGAGCCGTACTCTTATGCCCTCACTTAACCTTCACTACTTCCAAAGGCTCTATCTTCAAATTACAGTCACATTAAGGGGATGAGGCTTCAAAGTATGAATTTTGGAGGGACACAATATTCAGTTCACAGCAAGTCCAGAGGAGTGGCCTTTGCAAAGACTCCTGGGTATGGGGGAGATTTGCTCCTTCTCTGCTGGTGAATGGCTTTTAGACAATAGCCTCTTGTCTCCATTAACCAAATGGGATTTGAATCAGAGAAAAGCACTTTTATTTCCTCAGCCTCCTGAGCTATCTAGTCTTTCCACCGGGACAGCTCCTCTCCAGGCACCCAATCATTTATCAGAAATGAAAAAGCTTGCTGAGAATGCAAAACGCTGTAAGACAAGGCATGGATCTGAGTCCATAAGAGGAAGTCAAGGCTTCGTGCATTTAACTGATTGCCAGGAGGAGAAAGAATGGCTGGTGTGACAGTCCTCTGGGGCTTTGTCATGTGAGCAACAGAAAGAAAAGTGGGCTGTGTCCTGAACAGAGCCCAGAGGGGAGGAGTAAGCTGACATAGAACCATTGTCTACACTCGGAAAAGGAATTCAGAGCAATTGGGAGCAGCCTGATTTTCCTGAACATTCTCCAAGAATTCTTGGGAGGCCCTCAGAATTATTTATAGCTCCTTTCCGCCTAGACTTAGGTTTCTTGCTGACACCATAAGTGACTGACACTTCCCCAGGCTGGACTTTTTATCTCACTGTTCACTGTCCGTGGAGCTGAGGCTGGTGTGTTTCCATTTCTTCTCTGGCCTGACTGGTTCTGGAAGGAACTGAAAGTCTCCTGCAGAAGCAGAGCACAGATTGGGCTTCAGAGGAGGCTGGGAAGGCCCTACTCGAACGGTTCTTGGATTCAGAGTCGTTCAACCTTGAATTTTAAGAAATGCATATTGATGACAAGAATTAATTGCAGTGGATTTTAACCTTAAATTTTAAGAAACGCATATTGATGACAAGAATTAATTGCAGTGTCTCTAAAATCAGTATCAATAGTATGTCAATAAGCCATTAAAAATATCTAAAATCAGGGCTTCCCAGGTGGCGCAGTGGTTGGGAGTCTGCCTGCCGATGCAGGGGACGCGGGTTCGTGCCCCGGTCCGGGAGGATCCCACATGCCGCGGAGCGGCTGGGCCCGTGAGCCATGGCCGCTGAGCCTGCGCGTCTGGAGCCTGTGCTCCGCAGCAAGAGAGGCCACAACAGTGAGAGGCACGCGTACTGCAAAAAAAAAAAAAAAAAAAAGAATCAATTTTATATAACAAGACAAATGTGAAGTGCCACATGTCACTTTGTTTAGCTACTTTAATCTATTAAAGCAGTTTCCACTGTATGTGGGAATCCAGCTTCACAGAGGACTGCGTACCGCAAAAAAAAAAAAAAAGAAAAGAATCAATTTTATATAACAAGACAAATGTGAAGTGCCACATGTCACTTTGTTTAGCTACTTTAATCTATTAAAGCAGTTTCCACTGTATGTGGGAATCCAGCTTCATTAAGCTTCCATGAGGCCAAGTTATCCCACGAATAGATGACCTGATGGACTTAGTGTATTTTATTTGTTTTCTTCAAGAGTTTTTCGCCACTAAAAAATCCAAAACCAAACCAAACAAAAGCAAAATGGGAGTAGCTTATGGATGTCAACTTTGTAAACTACAATTTAAGGATGTATCTGTTTCAGTAACTGCTAAGCCAGAGGAAATGGTTGAACTTTCCATAAAGAATAACTGCTTAGGAAAGAAATTTTGGAGGTAGATAGAATTGTTCATTTGGTTGAAAGAACTAGAAAATCTGCCAAGTTTCATGAATTCATACATCACGAGGAAATTACTTAAGCTTAATGAGGATAATGCTTTTTTAAAAAATTAAAACATTAAAAAAATTGTAGTTAGATATACATAACATAAAATTTGTTATTTTAACTATTTTTAAGCATTCGGTTCTGTGGCATTAAGGACATTCACATTTTTGTGCAACCATCACCACCATCCAAATTCAGAACTTTTTCATCATCCCCAACTGAAACTCTGTACTCATTAAGCCATAATTTTGCATTCTCCTCTCCCCCAGTCCCTGGTTACCATAATCTTTATTAAAAAAAAAATTATTGGAGTATAGTTGATTTACAATGCTGTGCTAGTTTCTGCTGTACAGCAAAGTGAATCAGCCATACATATACATATATCCACTCTTTTTAAGATTCTATTCCCATGTAGGTCATTGCAGAGTACTGAGTGGAGTTCCCTGTGCTATACAGCAGGTTCTTATTAGTTACCTATTTTATATATAGTAGTGCATATATGTTAATCCCAATCTCCCAATTTATCCTTGCCCCCTTTCCTCCTTGGTAAATGTAAGTTTGTTTCCTACATCTCTGACTCTATTTCTGTTTTGTAAATGGTTCATTAGTACCATGTTTTAAGGTTCCACGTATAAGTGATATCATATGATATTTGTCTTTCTCTGTCTGACTTACTTCACCCAGTATGACAATCTCCAGGTCTATCCATGTTGCTGCACATGGCATTAATTCATTCTTTTTTATGGCTGAGTAGTATTCCCTTGTATATACCTTCTGTATATATTCTGTATACCTTCTCTATACATTTTGTATACTTTCTGTATACATTCTGTATACCATCTGTATATATTCTGTACACCTTCTGTATACATTCTGTATACCTTCTGTATACATTTAGTATATATTCTGTATACCTTCTGTATATATTCTGTATACATTCTGTATATATTCTGTATACCTTCTGTATATATTCTGTATATTCTTTCTGTATATATTCTGTATACATTCTGTATATATTCTGTATATCTGTATACTTTCTGTATACATTCTGTATATATTCTGTATATATTCTGTATATCTTCTGTATATATTCTGTATACCTTCTGTATATCTTCTGTATACCTTCTGTATATATTCTGTATACCTTCTGTATATCTTCTGTATATATTCTGTATACCTTCTGTATACCTTCTGTATATATTCTGTATACCTTCTGTATATCTTCTGTATACATTCTGTATACCTTCTGTATATATTCAATATACATTCCATATACCTTCTGTATACATTCTGTATACCTTCTCTATATAGTCTGTATACATTCTGTATATATTCTGTATACCTTCTGTATATCTTCTCTATATAGTCTGTATACATTCTGTATATATTCTGTATACCTTCTGTATATATTCTGTGTACCTTCTGTATACTTTATATATTCTGTATACATTCTATTTGCCTTCTGTATATATTCTGTGTATGTTCTGCCTCTGTCTCTATGAATTCGATTACTCTAACTACCTAATAGTTTTAAAATTGAGGTATAGTTGATTTACAGTGTGTGTCTGTTTCAGGTGTACAGCAGACTGATTGGGTTATATATATCCCTCATATATTATTTGTTGAGCAACTTCTGGGAGCTGTGAGACCCATGCTGTCTCATGCTCCATCCCCAAAGCAGCTGACATCTCAGGTGGAAGAGTCCTGCTTTGCTCTCCTGATAAACTGTCGGGAGGTGGTGTGATTCAGAGCTGGCCTCCTTAAGTTGCACGCACATCACTTGCCAGGAGATAGCATTAAAATACAGATCACGGGGCTCCCAGGGCTCTGGTACCAGGCTCTAAAAGACTCTCAGGGATTCTGATATACACTCAGGTCTGCAAGCTACTGAAAAATACAGAGAGACCTGAGCTCACAGTCTGGCTCTGTCACTGGCCAGTTCTACGACCTCCAGTGATTGACCTGCCGACTCAGCCTCAGTTTCTCAACTGTATATTGGGTTTTGGTGAGGAGGCAGTGATTGTGAAGTACTTGGCTCATAATTCGACCCCATTTTTATCCACATAGAATGTGTGAGGGAAAAGGTTAGTTATGTTTATCAATCATGAGTCTCAGCTCTAACTGTTCACAGGGAGGGCGGGTGGAGACAAATCACTCAGCCCCTTGGCTTTCCAGGCAGCCTGTCTACCTGGTCTTGCAGTTCCAGCTTTCTGCCACTGGAGGGCCTTGGAAAGATGGTGACATTGCTCAGGGAGTTAGGCGAGCACACTCTGGCGGTGGGAGGGGACACACCCTGGTTATCGCAGGTGGATGGAAGCCGGGGGAGAGCGGTGGGCTCAGGTCTACAGGAAACTCAGATTCGTCCCTGTAACCTTTCATCTGGGTTCTCGGTCCTTCAACAAAACTATAAATGAGAGCTCAGAAATTAGCAATGCCTTCAGATAGTTTATTGCATACAGATAGATCAAGTGACTTTGTGATCCATTACCAGTACATTTGCTAAGGAGAGATATTTATTGGCTTCACAAAATGATGGATTTTTTCCAGACACACAGGCTGATTTAGTTTCAACTGTGCGGCAGAATTCTGTAAAGAGCCTATCTTTCATATACTTTGGAGCAAGGCATCCAGTTCATTAATTCTGAAGAAAGGGTTCTGACAAAATATGAGATACATCAGAACAGTATTACATCTTACTCTTTCCTGGCAAGAGCTGCAATCGTTTCAGAAACTAGCCCACATTTTTCACATCAATGACTAAGGGTATTTTTGTAGTGTTTGAACAGGAAAATCAACAAAATATAAAAGTTATCAGAACATATCTACCAGATATGAAAAATAATTTAGCAAATTGACTGCTCACCCTTTTCTAAAGGGATTGGAGAAATTTTCTCACAAATCCTCTTTGATTTCTAAGAGACAGCTGTGGGCAGGTGTATGGTCCCATTAAAAATAGGGTGGACGAGGCTGAGTGATTCTTGTAAGATTATCCAGCTGGTAGGGTGGTGCAAGACCCTATATCAATCAGCCATAAAAAGAAATGAAATTGAATTGTTTGTAGTGAGGTGGATGGACCTAGAGTCTGTCATACACAGTGAAGTCAGTCAGAAAGAGGAAAACAAATACCGTATGCTAACACATATATATGGAATCTAAAAAAAAATAAATGGTACTGATGAACCTAGGGGCAGACCAGGAATAAAGACGCAGACGTAGAGAATGGACTTGAGGACACGGGGAGGGGGAAGGGTAAGCTGGGACGAAGTGAGAGAGTGGCATGGACATATATACACTACCAAATGTAAAATAGATAGCTAGTGGGAAGCAGCTGCATAGCACAGGGAGATCAGCTCGGTGCTTTGTGACCACCTAGAGGGGTGGGGTAGGGAGGTGGCAGGGCGACGCAAGAGGGAGGAGATATGGGGATGTATGTATATATATAGCTGATTCACTTTGTTATAAAGCAGAATCTAACACACCATAGCAAAGCAGTTATACTCCAATAAAGATGTTTTAAAAAAAAGACCCTATGTCAATTCTACTAAATGTGGGGCTATCTTAATAAACTTCTCTGTCACTAAGGTAACAGCATCCATTTCTCCAGGCACTGACCATAATTTCAACCTGGTAACTCTAAGGGAGACACACAATGAATAGAATGAATGACAGCTGTGTGGACCAGGCTCGAGGGGCCCCTCAGTATCCAGGGCTGGCCTCGGAGCCCAGCAGCCAGCTGTGAGGCTAAGCTTGTTCTCTGGGTGTGGAGGTTGCTGTCTTGACTGCCCAGCCTAACTGCCTCAAGCTTAGAAAGTTTTATCCCATCCTCATAGAAAATACTTATTGTCACATTTCTATAGCCCTTCAAAAAAGCTGCAGAAGAAGATAGACTCAACTATGATAGAACATTGGCTGTCGTGTGGCTTCGGGTGGGCAAGCCATAAGCGTGAGGACCTGCTTAACGGCTTCAAGACTGGCTTCAAGTGCAGTCATCTAGGGACAAGAAGACCACTGCCTCACTAAGGCAGAGGCAGTGCAGATGGAAGAGGGAGATTAGTCCCATTTCCGGCTGTCTGAGTGGGAGTGGTGAGAAGGAATGAGGAGTGAACGGTGACTGCCATGTTTTTGGACCTGAGTGACTGGGTTAATGTTAACTGAGCTTTGCAAGAGAGGAGGAAGGGCAAGCGTTGAGGAAAAAGATTATTTACTTTTGGACATATTTTGTCAGTACCTGTGTTGTCTAAGATAAAGATATTTGGGAGGCAATTGGATAGATAATTTGAAGGTCAGTGTCATAGACCGAATTCTAAGAGGATTCCCAATGACTCATGGCCTTGAATAACCTCTTCTTTTGAGTGTGTGTGTATGGGGTGACCTGTAACTTGCTTCTGTGACCAAGGTGATGGGATATGGCTTCTGTGATTATGTTACATCCAAGTCTCAGGTGATTCCAGTGCCTCTGCAGATCTTTCAGAGTGGTTTGTGGGTGGTAAACGATCCTGTTTAAACATCTCACCCTGACCTTCCAGCACATCTGGCCCCAATGAAACGTCTACCATCATTAATGGTCCCTTTGTGTCACTCTGTGACTTTTTTCTCTCCTGTGGCTTTGAAAGTTTTTACCTTTATTCTTGGTATTCTGCATTTTACTATATGGATTCTCCTTGTGGCTTTTGTTTTACTCACCCTCTGAGGCCTTCTGTACGCACTCTGTTGTGGACAGCTCTGAGCCATTACCCGTTTCATTCACCCCTCTGCCCTCCCATCCAGTCTTCCGAACAGAGTTCCTGTTAGCACGAGGAAGCTTCTGCAGCCTCCTGTATGTCTCTTAAACTCTCATGCATGCTTTTTAGCTTCATATCTCTCTGTACAGCGTTCTAGGCAAATTACTTCATATCACATCCTTTCTTCCTTTAACTTTGCCCTGTCATAGGTTTATCCAGTTTGTTAACTTTGTAAAAGTTAATTTCCATGTCAACATATATTATTATTTCCAGGGGGCAATTGGCTAATCTCAGTTTTTTTTTTCATACTTTTATGGTTTGATTAAATGAGTGTTATTTCTTCCTTTATCTCTTTGAGGTCCTAAAACATACTTATGTTAAAGTCATTTCAGATTGGTCTATTAAGTATTCCATTTTGTTGGGAGCAGGGTTATTTGCCAGACTTAGTAAAAGCCAAAAAGCAAAACCCAGTTTTCTTCTGGCTGGTCATTTTTCAGATTACCAGTTAAATCTGAATTTTAGATAAACAATGAATAACTATTTTTAGTATGAGTGTGTCCCATGCAATATTTGAGACGTACCTATGCTAAGAGATTTTCATTGACCTGCATCGTATCTGGCATCTCTGTGCCTGTCCTGGCACCTTTGGGGATCTGTGATCTATATTTTTAATACTATGCTCTGGTGATTGTGATGTGTATCAAACTTGAGAATGACAGGTCTGAACTATACCATCTCTCTAGTTGGGTGGAAGCTGGTTTGTTGGCTATCTTTCTTAGTGTTTAATTTTTCTCATGTGGTTTGAAATGATGGTTTGCAGTTGTGTCAAAATAGGTTACTTTCAAAGTTTTTCCTCTGTTTTTTCTTCCTTGTCTGGTGGCCCTAAAGTTGCGTCCATCTGGTCTCCTGAGATTCCCTGTCCAGAAGCAGCTCTTACACTATTGGCTGGACCCTCATGGTGAAGCTGGGTTTATGGCATATCCGGTTCTCAAGCCAGTGGGCACTTTGACCCAGAACCAGTCTGCAGTTTTAGTTCCATTTATAGCTGTGCCCATTTCTGATCTATGTATTGTTTCTTCTGTTTTTAACTGCACTCAAGTTATTCAAATTAAGTGTGTGTGTGTGATGTCACTAATGTGTTTAAAACAAAGTGGGAAGCTTGTAGTGATAAATCAACAACATCTTTACAAGAACGCTTTATGACTATATTCTAATTCTTTAATCAATGGCTTAGTGGCAACCGAAATGTATAACGAAGAATTTTGAGATATGGTTGCTTTCCGTGAGTTAAACTAATGAAACCCACTAGGTGAATGGGTTTGGCCATTTGTGGAAAAGAATAAGTCATACATAAGAAATGTGTGACTCAGGAGTTAGGGAACAGCCCAAATCCAAGGAAGCTGCCAGTCGAGAGAGGCAAGATTGAAATAAAAATGCAACCCAGGAAGGTTAGATCTAATCGCTTGAAAGATACGCTGAAGGAAAATTGCAACACTGGTGGGACTGTCATCACTGAACTCGAACGGGGATCCCATGGGCCAAGAACTGGTGTTTCCAGTGCTGTCAGGCAGGGTACCCTGAAGAGACCCCACCACTGCACATCCGCATGGTAGGCTCACCTTGCAATGAGGATGGGTGTACCAATCTATGAAAATGTTGGTGAACTAGCCTTGAAGTCATGCATTGGTAGGGGTTGAATTGTGTCTCTCCAAAATTCATATGGTGAAGCCCTAACTCCCAGGACCTCAGAATGGAACTGTAATTGGAGATGAGGTCTTTAAAGAGGTAATTAAGGTACAATGAAGTTGTATGGGTAGACCCTATTCCAGTCTAACTGGTGTCCTTATAAGAAGAGGAGATTTGGACACAGACATAGAGACGGAAAACCATGTGAGGACGCAGGGGGAATACGGCCACCCACAAGCTAAGGAGAAAGGCCTCAGAAGAAACCAACTCTGCTGACACTGTGATCTTGGACTTCTAGCCTCCAGAACTGTGAGAAGATAAATTCCTGTTATTCAAGCCAAGTAGTCTGTGGCATTTTGTTACGGCAGAGTTGGAAAACTAATACATCCGTCCAACTCTTTACACCCTGATTTCCAACTCCTGGAGTAACTTTCTGGCTATAATCTGACCTCCCTTGCAACTATTATAATGGGGAAAGAATTCACTAACCGGACCTCATGAGAATCCCAGCCCACTTCTCAGCTCTATCGCCCACCGTGAATTAGTTGACCGGCTTTCTGGTTAATGCAGCAGTTTGACAAGTATGTTTATGATGGTTCAGTCTTTGAATCCTTCTTTTCCTTGTGAATACTGTAAAATTGAGTTTCTGGGCCCACAGAGCCATTTTCACACTGGAAATGTTTTGACCATGTTTCCTATTGTGTGACATAAAGTAAATATTCAGCTTTTACAAGCCTTTTTTTTTTTTTTTTTTCCCTAAGAAATGTGCCCCATCTCTTACCTCCTGAAGCTTTGTGGTCCAAGATGAGATGGAGAAATGGGATATGGTTTGGGTATAGAAGTCAGGTATTCGAAGGACATAGTTTAAAAAAAACCTTAAAGGTTAGAAGTTCATTTTTAGACTGCATTAAATAGCCTAGCAGTCGCTTTAAATTGGCTATATAAAAATAGTAGCATCAAAACTTTTGCTATGGCAAGGCTGTGTGGCACACAGATCGGGGGAACAGACATTAAAAACAGCTGAGGGACTTCCCCGGTGGCGCAGTGGTTGGGAACCCGCCTGCCAATACAGGGGACACGAGTTCCATTCCCTGGTCCGGGAGGATCCCACGTGCCGCGGAGCAACTAAGCCCGTGCGCCACAACTACTGAGCCTGTGCTCTACAGCCCGCGAGCCACAACTACCAAGCCTGCGTGCTGCAACTACTGAGGCCCACGCGCCTCGAGCCCGAGCTCGGCAAAAAGAGAAGCCACCGCAGTGAGAAGCCCGCACACTGCAACGAAGAGCAGCCCCCGCTCGCCGCAACTAGAGAAAGCCCGCGTGCAGCAATGAAGACCCAACGCAGCCCCCCCCCCCAAAAAAAATTGAAAAACAGTTGAAGAGGTGAAAAATTATACCAAAGTCACACTGTGCACCTGAACTTGACAGTCTATGAGTTAAAACTCATTATATTGGGCCAGCCTCATGAGCTAGCTTGTTTACCAATGATCAAAGGTAAAGTTTAGTCAAGGTCTTTTTTTTTAAAAAAAACTATGATTATGGAGAAGAATCACTTGGCTTTTCATTTACCTATAGGATCCTAGCCAGAAGAGGCCTGGAAACCTCATATCCCCCCCTTTTTTTCAATGATGTTGAACTCATAGCATTGAAATTGAAAGTGCTTGTGTGTGTGTGTGTGTGTGTGTGTGTGTGTGTGTGTGTTTCTGAGTGCCATCCTACTCCCTTAAGTTTCCAAATCACTGCTAAGACAGGTGGAATTCAATTGACAATGAGAGAGCTCAGTTGTCCTCCAACTTTAAAAAATTGTACATGCCTTCAGAATGACAGTTATGACTTTGTCAAGGGAAATCGAGGCTGACCTGGGGAAGGAACTAGCTCCCATGGCTGTGCCATTGGGGAGAGGAATGTGAGTGCTGTTTCTACCCAGGGAGCTGACCTGGGGTCAACAGATCTCGCTCTCCTCCTGCCTCGGAGTCATTCCACCCCCTGTTCACTCCACTTCTTGGGTCCTTCCCAGGTGCGTGAACATGTAAACTGGATAGTGGACACTCAATCCGAGTTTGTGAGTCAGATTCCAGCACAGGAGGATTTGGGGGACATAGAAAATATCCCCTTGGCTTTTACTTTCCCCTTGGTAGGCCTGCCCTGGGGCTTGATAGTCCTTTACCATCACGCTGAATTTAGAGTCCCGCTAATGGAGAGCACCCGTAACTGGAGGGTATACTGGCTTGTCTCACAGGGCAGTAGATTAAATGTTAGCGCTGGCTCCTTACTGTTTAAATTCATTAGGGTCTCATGGTCACGTGACAAAAACTGGGTGTCAAGGGAATATGATTGCGAGTCTAGAATCCTTAGGACTAGCTTGGAAGATCCCCCCAAGAGCCTTCGCCTCGCTGGCCACAAACGTACGCTGGAAGCCAGTCTGCTCTCTAAATATACCTGCCTGGCCTTTCCACCCTCTGGTCTGTTTGGAGGATGGAATTTAGCAGACCGTGCTAGCTAGCATCCACCTTACAGCTTCCCCACAAAGACAGCGACGCTGCCTTAGGAGCTGGGCTCTGGACCACCAACAGTGTAACATTAATGTGCTTAAATAGAGAAAAGAGGCTGATTTGTGGGGATCAAGATGGGGAAACCAGATGGATTTTATCACCCCTCAAAACAGGATTGCAAGATGGACGTTCAGAAATAGTATTTTACCCAAGGGAGTTTGACAGATGTTGTAGACGTAATAAGGATTTGAATCCAGTTTTCTGTCTCTACTGGGACGTGCACAAAGCAGCCAGCCTCTGCCCTGACGTAGGCCCTGGCTTGGGTGCTGGCATTCTAGCATCCAGGTCCTATGACATTAGGGCAAGGTTCTCATTGGCATTCTTCTGTGATGTCAGGACACAATCTTTAGAAACATGTACCTTCCACCTCCAGGCTATTCTAAATATGTTTTAACTCAAAACAAAAGCACAGATTTCAGCATCGTTAACCTTCCTTAATTGTCCATCACGCAAAAATGTCTGCTCATCACTTGTCCGGATCTAGATTTTCCCACCTTCTCTTTTCTAAAACACTATCCTAATTAATCTCAAGTTCTTGAAATCTCAGCTCCTCTAGAGCTTTTCATTACCTTTTCTGAGGCTTTTCTACCATTTTCTTTCCCTTTTCCAAGAGTTGTGTTAAATAGCATCTCATCAGTGTAGGTGGATTTGATCTTGATTTGCAGAAAGTCCCTCATATTTACAGGTTGGAGAGTTGGGGTTTCAGATGTTTCTCGTTCACCAAAGTATGTATCCCCCACGAATCACAAGAAAGTCACGGCAGGGGCCAAATGAAGGGGGCTACAATGCCATTTGCCCCCCTTTATATTTCCTAACAGACTGGTGGATTTTTAAAAAAAAAATTTTATTGGAGTAGAGTTGCTTTACAATATTGTGTTAGTTTCTACTGTACAGCAAAATGAATCAGCTCTACCTATACATATCTCCCCTCTTCTTTGGATTTCCTTCTCATTTGGGTCACCACGGAGCATTGAGTAGAGTTCCCTGTGCTCTACAGTAGGTTCTCATGAGTTATCTATTTTATACACAGTATCAATAGTGCAGACTATTTGGTGTTGAAGGGAGAAAAGTAACACCAGATGGTGGAAGGAAGTAGCCTGCGAGAAATGCTCAAGTACATTTCCTCTTCTAAAGTATAAATGCTGCGAGTACTGCATTTTGGACCAAAATTATGCCTCAAGTCACCATTTAGCTTCTCTGTTAGAATATGGTTGACTATATTAGCCTCGTGGTTCAGTGCTTTAATTAAGCACCTGTTACTTGCCAGGCCATGGGCTGGGCACTAGATGGTATACAAACAAACGAGAGACAGCGGCTGAGCTCAGGAGCTCACAGTCTTTGTAGGTGGGAGAGATGAACAAGTAAACAGAGCACCTCTCTCGATGTGGTTAATTCATGTTCAGTGGGGTCACAGGACAGGGTGAGGGCACGGGGAGATGGGAGGAGATGGTCCTTAACCAGACTGCGGGACATTTGCTTTCTAATCCTCTGTAAATGCACCGTGAATTCTCATCTATAACTTTGGGAGAAATACATATTTGTGTTTTACCAGAGTAATTTTATAGTTTTGAAAACAGAAGCTTAAAAAAAGGAACATGAAACCTTCATGCCTAGTGGTTATGAACTAGGATCGACCATCATTTATACTTGTCAAATCCTGAGAAACGAGTTAAAAAATATCACACGTTGTTATTGGTAAGTGAAATCTTTGGCGCTCTTGTTCCAATGTGCTGAACATGTTGGGATTTGAAAGCGAGATGTTTCCGCTGGATTCTCAAATCCTGGTAAGGCAGTTTCAACTCTGAAGGGATTCTTCTAAACTCATATCACAGTTCCCTTTACAGTTTTACAGGTATTGAACCACTAGGATGAAACCTGAACCAGAAGAAAAAAAAATCCTATTTTGGCTGGAGGGGAATGTATTTTGTAAGTCAGTGTGTATATTTCAGGCTATTTGCACGCGCTACAAATAGTCAGAGCTACTTATCTGGACAGCACATCCTAGGGCAAAATGACTAGTTGGAATTAATGGAATTTTGTCATCAACTCAGTCCCTTGGCAACCCCTGGGCTATCACTAATCCCCAGGATGCATTTGCCTGTCCTGGTAGTGCTTCCTCCTGGGTAGCAATTGCTAAATGTAATGCACAGGAAAACATCATGTCCACTATTTCCAGTTCTACCATGAGAGATGGTGTAACCAATTGGGTTTCTACTACTATCCCTAAACGGCCATCTTTGCTTAGTTCTCAAGACATTTCCTGTAAGCGTTTTAATAAGGAGAATCATGAATTTCCAATTTGAGATACATGGGTGATAACTACTAACTCTGACTACAGTGCAGATAAGCTCGAGGTTTGTTTTGGCTTCACAAGTGTTGCACTGGAGCAGAGATGCTTACTGAAGTAAGATTAATATGTTCCAGAAATGAAAAAGAAAAATCTGGTCAAATAATTTTTTAAAAACCTGTGGCTCTTTTCAATATGGCTAAATCAATTAGTGAAGAATAGATGTTACTTTTAAAAGGAAAATCAGCCCACAATTTATTGTTCAACGGTATTATTAGAAGTTGTGGTTTGTTTTTTTTTTTTTGCGGTACACGGGCCTCTCACTGCTGTGGCCTCTCCCGTTGTGGAGCACAGGCTCCGGACGCGCAGGCTCAGCGGCCATGGCTCACGGACCCAGCCGCTCCGTGGCATGTGGGATCTTCCCGGACCGGGGCACGAACCCACGTCCCCTGCATCGGCAAGCGGACTCTCAACCACTGCACCACCAGGGAAGCCCAGAAGTTTTGTTTTTGAAGAGTGACTGCATTCTTGGCTTGGAACATATAAGACACTCAAAATGTTTTATTTTTAAAATGAAAACAAAATGTCCAGACCCTTAAGATCATTGAAGCTTTTCAGCTTGAGCCTTGGCCCTTAAAATTGGAAGCCATTTCTCACATGCAGCACTTTATTTTTGTTCATAGCTGGTGTTGTTTTAACCTGATCAGAGTGAATGGGTGAGGAAACACCAAGTTCTCCACTTTCGCATGCATCTTGATGCCTTCTTGTAACAGGATTTGAGGCAGAACTCAGTTTGCCCTTAAAATCAGTAAAATTTAGAGTGAAGAATAATTTTGGAGTGTTCCTCATGTGGACTTGTTAGATCAAAATCATCTCTTCACTGGCGATCATGCAGGCCATACTGTGGCGCCTTCTCATTTAAACGCTGGGCCTGGGGAGGGAAGAGGCTCAAATTGGTGGGGATATGGGGGGAAGGTAACTGGTTCTATTTGCAATCGTTGGTCTGGTGTCAGAAAATGAGAATTAATGTCCGTCTAGCGAGGACATCAGAAGGTACTGCGGTCTAAAGATGGCACAGCTGAGGTGATGCGTTTCTCTTTGGGAAGTATTTAGAATGAATGAGAGTTCGTTGTTTTGTTTTTTTTGACTAATTTTTATTGGAGTATAGTTGCTTTACAATGTTGAGTTAGTTTCTGCTGCACAGCAAACTGAATCAGTTATACATGTGCATATATCCCCTCTTTTTTAGATTTCCTTCCCATTTAGGTCACCACAGAGCGTTGAGTAGAGTTCCCTGTGCCATACAGTAGGTTCTCATTAGTTATCTATTTTGTATATAGTAGTGTATATATGTCAATCCCAATCTCCCAGTTCATCCCACCCTCCCTTCCCCACCTTGGTAGCCATAAGTTTGTTTTCTACATCCATTTCTGCTTTGCAAATAAGTTTACCATTTTTCTAGATTCTACATATGAGTGATAGTATATATTTTTCTTTCTCTTTCTGACTTCACTCTGTATGACAATCTCTAGCTGCATCCATGCTGCTGTAAACGGCATCAGTTTGTTCCTTTTTATGGCTGAGTAACATTCCATTGTATATATGTACCACAGCTTCCTTATCCATTCCTCTGTTGATGGGCAGTTAGGTTGCTTCCACGTCCTGGCTATTGTAAACAGTGCTGCAGTGAACAGCAGGGTGCACGCAGCCTTTCGAATTATGGTTTTCTCTGGGTATATGTCCAGGAATGGGATTGCTGGCTCATATGGTAGCTCTATTTTTAGTTTTTAAAGGAGCCTCCATACTATTCTCCATAATGAGGGTTCCTTTCTGATGATCTGGGCTTTTAGAATTACAGGAGTCCCCCCATATCTGTGGTTTTGCTTTCCATGGTTTCAGTTACTTTGGGTCATCCACGGCCTAAAAATATTGCATGGAAAATACCAGAAATAAACAATTTATAAGTTTTAAATTGTGCGCTGTCCTGAGTAGCGTGATGAAATCTCGCTCAGTTCCGCCTGGGACGTGAATCATTGCTTTGCCCAGCGATTCCTCTCCTTTAGGCACTTAGTAGCCAGTAAGATTGACTGCCACGGTGTGGCAGTGCTTGTGTTCACGTAACCCTTATTTTACTTAACATTGGCCCCAAAGTGCAAGAGTAGTGATGCTGGAAATGTGCATATTCTCTTACTCTGCCTACTTTATGAACTAAACTTTATCATAGGTATTATCTGTAGGGAACAACATGGTATATTTAGGGTTTGGTACCATCCACGGCTTCAGGCATCTCCTGGAGTCTTGGAATGTACTGCCTGCGGATGAGGGGGTGACTACCGTACATGAAGAACACCTGTCATATTATGAAAACTTGTTTTTCCTTGCTCAGCTCCCATGTTAAATTTAGCCTTTCAGAAGCAGTTCAATATTACAGCAACACCTGGTTCCAATAAATAAGTTCTGATAGTAGTTGAAAGGCATACTACAAAACGAAGTGTTACCAGTAGGCCCATGACATCCGTGTGTGTCCGGAGCTGTGTACTAATAGATGAACATCCAGGCAGATTGCCTTATAAAACAAGATTCTATCATAGACCAGTGCCATATTGAATGAATTCTCATTAACAATGAAGTCCACTTGGCTGTGAGGAACTAGCCCTTTAAGGATGCAGTGAGAACTGCTATTCCTTTCTTGTGTGAGCGATTTTACAATCTTTCTCATCAGGCCCACAGCTGTAAAATCTGATTCTGGCAAAGTGTATAATCGCATTTCCAGCAAACCTTTGATGTACCCTGAGCTGAAACCACACCATTACATTTTCATGAGAACTTGATGCTCTTTGCTTCATTATAAGCATTTTCTCACATTTCCTTCTGTTTAAATAATCCAACTTAAAGAAAAATATCTTGAAGGGATGTGAGTCATTCTTTTTATATTAATTCCTGTTTTGGCTTTTGCCAAAAAATTAGTATTTATTTTCCATAAATATGACACATTCATTCTCGTGTTTACCTTTTTCCCGTCGTGATCGTATCCAAAACGAGACACTGAGAGGGAATGCATATGTTGTTTGTTGACAAAGGTCAGGTGCAGAGGAATGAGTTATTTTGAGACATTTTATATTACAATGCGTGGTACCCAAATGTTAAGCTTTTACAGTTCAAAGATATCTGGGTGCCAAGGAGGGTGATGTGAGAGAGGTTTTCTTGAACACAGGACTGTTGGTACTAAAACTGTGAAATGCTTGGCCAACCAAGGCTGTTGTCCAACCTGTGCTAAGACAGTGACTAGACTAATGAGACAGGAAGGATCAAGACAGAGAAATCCTGTTTGAAGAGGTGTTTCCTGTTTGGAAAGAAAATACACAGAAATTGAATACCAGAAGTGGTGGGAAGATAAAAAACTGGTACCCTGACAGATTGAGGTCTGTGGGATTCTGTGTTTAGTTCCAAAGGGAAGTGACTTTTCTGAGAAACAGCTGTTTCTGGTTTCCCTGAATTTCAATGAGTGAGTTAAAACCAACAGTTAAGTGGTTTGTCTTATCCACTCATTAATTTATTCAAAAACATTTATTAAGTATCTTTTTCCTATGCAAGACATTGTCAACAGAAATACAGTCATCCCTTGGTACCCACAGGGGATTGGTTCTAGGACCCGCCATGGTTACCAAAATCCGCGGATGCTCAAGTCCCAGAGTCAGTCCCTGTATCTGTGCTTCTGCATCTGTGGATTCAACCAATCTAGGATGGTATAGTCCGGTATTTACTATTGAAAAAAATTCTGCATATAAGAAGACCAGCCCAGTTCAAGCCCATGTTTGTTCAAGGTCGACTGTAAACCAGAGAAGGAACAGCAGGCGTCCTGTGGTGAGGTTTACACTCACCATGCTGGCTCTTACCTCATGCTGAGCACCCACCTGTGTTCTCATTTATTCCCCATAATAACTCTAATTACTGAATTCCATTGTTAGTTCACTTTCTAGGTAGAGAAACAGAGGCTCAGAGACAAAGGAGCTTGCCCAAGGCAGAACGGTGGGATTTAAGCCACTAGAGTCTGAAATGAAGCCCCCGTGACACCATGCCCCTTGAAGCAAAACCCGGGATTCAGCGCACAGCTGAGCGGTGGAGCATTTGTGTGGTGCCAGGCACGTTTCTAACAGCCTTCACATGGGTCCTCTTATCTGATGTTTACATCAGCAAGGAGAATGCTGGGCCATCCGAAAAGGGCATTTTTCTCTGATCTGGGAAGCTCTCTAACAGGAATAAACTAAAGGGGGGGCCAGTGACAGATGAAGTTCTCAAAGGCTGTGTGCTAACCCCGGACAGGAACTACTGTGTAGCCAGTTTCTGCTTTGCTTTTTTGGGTGAATAAGTTAAGTATTCCAAATGTCAATATTAGCAGATGGGCAGCATCTAGCACAGTGGTTGATCACACAGACCATCTAGGTCTAGATCCCAGCTCTCCACTCCCTGGCTGTGTGGCCTTGGGCCTGTGACTAACCTCTCTGAGCTTCAATAATCTCATCTGGAAAATGATCATGAGAAAGACAGCATCGAAGTTATTAGGAGGAATCCTTTCGGTAATAGTTAAAGCATAGGATAGTCTCGGGAATACAGTAAGTGTTGCTTAAGTATTAGCTGTAAGTATCCAAGTTCAAAGTGTACTGTAAGGCAGATATCATCACTACTATTTCTTAATTTTTTTTTGTTGTTGTTGTTGTTGTATGTGGGCCTCTCACTGTTGTGGCCTCTCCCATTGCGGAGCACAGGCTCCGGACGTGCAGGCTCAGTGGCCATGGCTCACGGGCCCAGCCGCTCCGTGGCATGTGGGATCTTCCCGGACTGGGGCACGAACCCATGTCCCCTGCATCGGCAGGCGGACTCTCAACCACTGCGCCACCAGGGAAGCCCCATCACTACTATTTAATCTTAATTGTGTACTTTGTAATTTGCTATTTTTGTTCACCTTCTCTTTTTCCTGTTCATCTTCTCAGACCTTCCACTTGGGTCGAGCAGAATTAGCCACGTGGCTTAGTATGCAAAACTGGACAATGCCGTTTACCTGGAGATCCAGGACCCGGAAAAGCTATCTTCCCTAAAAGCTATCTGAATCCATAGGGCCAGCTGGACCAGGTCCCCTGTTAGAGTCCACTGGGTCCCTTGCTTCCACTAAAAAGGGCATTAGAATCTCTGGGGGAGTTTGAAAAATACTGATGCCCAGGCCTCCCCAGAACAATGAAATTAGAACCTCTTGAGAGTAGGGGCTGGGTCTCAGTTTTTTCTTTTTTTTAGAGAGCCCCAGGTGGTCCATGCTGAGACCCACTGCTCTAAAGTAAATCGACCCCGTAACTCCCCTACCCCCTTGGCACACAGAGGGTTCTCATTTCTTGAGTGTAACGAACGCTTTTTGAATTCACCTATTGTACTATTTAAAGTGCAGTGGAGGCAATGACAGGAAACTGGGTAGCATCCAGATTGCCTGAAAACTCGCTGGAAATACAGATTCTCAGGCCCCACTCCAGACAACTGAATCCGAAACTGGGAATGCACGCTGTTTGCACAAGCTCTCTAGGTGCTGGCGCTTGTGCACATTAAGGTTTGAGAACCTGGCTTAGACCAGTAGGGACCCATGCCTAGAAATGAGGGCAGGGCCACTTCATTCAAACCTCACCACAGCTCACAACACAGGAATGGGTATGTGCAAGGGCAGATACGGGAGAGGCAGTCAGAGCGACCTCCTGTATGTCTTTTGCTGCCGTAACGTTAGATGCTTCCTGACCCTTGTGGTCGACGGAGCAACCAAAGAAGGAGCCCTGTGAAAAGTTTTAGGATAATTTTAAAAGTATAGTTTGCATCGGGGACCTCCAGGCATCTATATGGAAGAGGTCTGTCTATTATTAGGGTCAGCCACATTTGGGGCTCTTGTGGATATGGAAAGCTTTTGGACCTTTTAAGAATGAGAAGCTTGGGTCAAAAAGAAGTCTTATTTAACCCTCACATTTTCCCAGTTTCCTTCATTTGAAAGGTTCATTCCCCATAGAAAGTCTGCTAAATGGGAGTTGCAACCCAGATCTGCAGTGTTGGGTTGGTTTTTGGACGCCACCATGATGTAATCCGTAGTCTCTTTACTGTGTGAATATCCATGGATCTAGAAACTTTCTTAGTGAGAGCCTCCCCAAACCCCAATATCAATCTTTGCCTATCCTTACCCCTGGACTTTCTGACCCAACATCAAAAACATAGCAGTTACCATGGCAACTACCTGGCAATATTTTCACGTCTCGCCCTATGATAAGTGGGGCCTCTTGAGCAAAGTGTAACAGCATGAATTATATTATTTACTGAGAGGTTGCATTAAAATAAACCACATTTGATCATGTCTTTAGCTCTTTGCTTAATTTTGCGGGTTTTTTTCATTTTTAGTCTTGGCTTCCTAGAATCTTTGGAAAGTAAAATAATATATAAAAATTATATAACCACATAAAGCTTTAACAGAGGGTAAAATACGTTGGTTACTTTCTAGCATGTCTGAAGAAGATAGTAATTGTTTAATATCTTTGATTAATAAACCATTGCTTATTAATCAACTAATATTAATTAATCAAACAACTTAGCAGTCATTTGAACATATAAAGGTTTGAACCTTTATAAGGAAATCACTAAAGAGGCAATTATGGACATGTTTCTCTCTTTCTGCTAAGTGAAAAAATTAGGAAATAGGAGATATTAGTGTATCTACCAGACAAATTATGCTAGAGTTTGTCATTTTATATTTCAAAAGGCTAAATGAGAATTTACGGAGTGTCTACATATTCTGAATCCGTTTGCATTGTGAGGTATTCAGGACTGCTAGATATCTGTCATTTACATGTATGAGATTTTGTGGAGGACAGACATGGAAAGGACTTATTTTCTTATTTTTCTCCCCATCGTTTCTGTCGGCCGTTCTCCATCAACCATTTCTCATTTCTTCATGAAGTCTCAGGAAGAACCCATAGCTTTTTACAACTTCCAGTTATTTAAAAATCTAGGTTGGTATAGCCTAGTTTAAAACTTCAGACTCAGTTCTGGCTTAATGCTAATCTCTTTCCCTTCTCCCAGAACCAGACCTCTTCCAAGCCTGCCACCAGCGCTGCCTGTCCCGGCTGAGGACCCCCAGTCTCTCATAGCCGGGGTCTCCTCTCCTGGCAGCCTGTCCCCTTGGCTGGGGAAAGGGCCTGCTTCATCCACGGGGTCCGTTCAACCTGGGTAAAACATGCCCCTCCCCCCTCCCCCTGGCCCCGCCCTCATTCTGTTCTTTGCGTGGCCGGTGGAGCAGTCTGTTGCCCAGGGCTATGCATGGCTGACATCCACTCGCGGAACGAGATGCCAGGCCCTTCTCTCTGCGCACCCAGTGCTTGGTTTGGTTTTCTTGGAGACTTTCTCTCCCTTTCTTTTTGAGAAGATTCCCCCAGAGAGAGCGAGGAAATGGTTGGAAGTGTGAGTCTTGCACTGGGGGTAAGTGATACTCTTTTCTTCCCTGCGTACCCAACTCAGGAAGGGGAGAGGAACGGGGTAGCAGTTGGATGGATAGCAGAGCTGATGGCTTGCTTCTTAGTCCAGGATCTCACCTCAGGCCTCCGGCACCAGGGCATCATTGACCCTAGTGCAGAAGTCTCTCTCAACCAGGGAGTGGGGAACCAGGGTGGCTGGATCCTGTCCCTGGTTGGCTGGACAGTGTGGGCATTCTGGCTGGAGGGACAGGGCCTGGTCTGACGAGCCCTGTCATCCTTTGTCCTGCCCTTGCTGCTGGAGTGTCAGCATGGCTCAGGGTCCCTAGGTCTGTGCATAAGTAACTGTAGATAATTACTCCAAAGGAAGAGGTGAATTATCCCTGCTGGGCCCACCTGTATCGACAGAGCGTGGACATGCCTTTTATCTGAGTCCAGGCAGGCGGGGGCCCAAAGCACATTGGAGCTTTGCTCTCATTCAGCTGCTCCAGCAGGAGGGAGTGTGCGCCTCCCTGGCAGTCCCACACAGAATCGGAGTGCGTGGGTGGAGTTCGGGGATCCTGGCATTTTAGGAAGAACTCTTTCGCGTCAATGACAGGCCATACTAACTGCTCGCTGTAGGCTGCCTCCGCTCCCGCAGTGGAGAGAACAGCCTTTTTCACTCTTGCCCGGAATAGCAAGGCAGTGTCTGAGCCCTCGGGGCCATAGGCATAACCTTCACAAACAGAAGTCAATGAGGATCAGGTGGGACGTGGTATCCTCAACACATTTCTGATGAATAATAATTGTTTATATTTGCAGGGACTTTTTATATGCTAGATTTGGGGCTAGGAGTTCAGGGTATGCAGCGTGTAGACACATGACCCTGTTCTCAAGTTGTGGACAAGCAGAAATGTATCTCCAGTCCCCCTAAGCCAGGGAGAGTCGAACAAGATGGGGCGTATACATTAAGAGTTTCTGTCACTTTTATACACACCATCTCATTTAATCCTCACAACCACCCTGCGTGATTGGATACTTTGATTATCCTCAGTTTCTTCAGATGAGAAAGCTGAAGCTTAGAAGTATACATAACTTGCCCCAAATCACACGGGTAGACAAGGACAAGCCAGGGATCAGTCCCTGGTCTCTGGCCTTGGATGTAAACTTGTAACCCTTGTGATACTGCCCAAGTCTTTACCAGCTTAGCAGACGTGGGTCTCGGCAGGAAAACAGGGGTGTTCAGAGCTCACAGACTTCAGCATAAATGGTGCAATTTTTGCTAGTTTTTATAGTTAGGTCTTTAAAAAAACAAAATCAGAGCCGACAGAATCGCTGCTGTGGTTCTCTTCCACCCTAGATCTCTAAGGAGCAGGTGTTTTTCTCTGCATGGGACACGCAATTCTAGGTCACTTCAGAATAATCATTGTGGCCCTAAATGGAGTAAGCCGAGTGTTGCTTTTAAATGACCAATCTAATTGCAGCTCATAGATGGATCTGGTAGCCACTTAAATAGAAAGCCTAGGGAGCTGGGTAGAGGGAAGCACTAAAAGAATTTGTGGAAAGAGCATCTCAATGACTCGACTGTCCTGTAAGCAATTACTGTTTAGATTGTAGAGTAAAGGTTTCAAAGGTTAAAATCCAAGCACGTGAGCAGAACACAAAAATGCTCCAGTTGCTGGAGGATCTGTGGCAGCCCCCAAACTGAACAGAGAAATGACCCACAGATAGAGGATTCCAACAGAAGCCCAGCAGAGCTGCACTGAAATGCCCTCTGCCTTCTTTTTTTAATGGTCTCAAGAGGCAAGAATTTCAAATCACAGATGCATTTACCTAGTTCTGTGTTATTATCAATAACTATGATTAAAGCTCAAGAAAATGGAACTTGAGTGGACACACTTTGTAGTTTTTGTTTTGTTTTATTCAAATTTAGCAAAACTCACCATTTTATTTTCTCAAAGCTTCTGAACATGTCTTTCAATGAAAAGAAGCAATTATAAATTTTGAGGGCAAGATTTTCTAGAAAGTAGAGAGGAGGAGCGTGGGGGGAAAGGAGAGTTTTTGGTTTGTCTACGCACAGTTCCTCTTCCCAGGCTGATCTCCACCAGCGGTGTCCAGAGACAGCCTGCATTTGTAAGGATGTCGGAACCCACAAATATCAGATGATTTGACTTGAAGGTTAATATACGACTGCCTTGTTCTCTGGCACATTCTGTGTCCTGAAGCTGAAACAGAATGTACCAACCACTTCTTGTGGCTAGGAATGAAGACCATTGGGGCCAGGATCTTTTGAGACTTTCCTTCTTTGTTTTCAGTCCTGCCCCTGAGCCAGAAGCCCCGTCAACATGGCGATGTGCCCTCTGGCACGCAGTCAGCGGGGCCTGGCACTCCCAGTAGTCAGGTTTCCGACCGGTGAAATCAGAGGCTGGGGTCTGATCTGCTGAGACGTGCTATTGATGTCAGGATCTTCTGTGAGGCTGCTGGAGCACTTTCCATGGTCGGTGAGGAAGGAAAACCGGTCGGGAATGAGTTGGCTCTGGCGTAAGTCCCGGTACCTGAGCCAGGCTCCCCTCCGTTCATCTCGGCTGTGCTGACCCAGGGTTGACATGAGGCAATGTGCCGCCAGGGCCAAGGGCAGGGAGAGAACAGCACGTAGGCCAAGGGCACGAGAGCGGGGAAGGGCCAGTCCTCAAGCCTGAGGAAGAAAGGGTGGGAGAGAGCCGTGAAGTCTGCCTGAGGAGTGTTTACAGGAAGGCAGTCGACGTGGCGACAGCAGGCAATTAGGGATTCCCGAGTGAGAGCGGGTAGAAGACCTCCTTCTGAGATGTGGCCTGCGGGGGCGCGATGTCCCCCGCCCCTGCCACTTGCTCAGACATCCCTCTGGGACCCAGAAATCCAACCAAGCATAGACCTCTGGAGTCAGAGTAAAATTTCACAAATGCGGCCCTGGCATCGTTCCTTGGCGGACAGCTTTTTCTTTTCGTGAAATCCCATCTCTTCTCCCAGCGTTCAGCACCTGCTCTGTTCCTTAATAGCTCCCCAGGGCCTAGATCCAGCTGGGCTTCACTTACAAAAACGAGAAGGATTACAGGCTTCTAAACAGAAAGGATGGTAGAGATCATCTAGTTCACTGACCTCCTTTTACAAATGAGGAAATGGTGGCCAAGAGAGGCTGAGTTACTTCCCCGGGGTCACACAGCTTGTGCAGGGGGCAGAGGGGGGATATCAGCTCAAATGGATGAGCCCTCACTTAGCCTGTGAGGGGTCAGCGGAGCCGAAACCTGCCTCCTCAACACTGTTCTCTCCACACTGGTGGAGAGAATTAATTAACTGGTGGAGGAACACAGTATAAGTAAATGTTATTAATGTGGCCAGAGGACCCAGAAACTCTCAAATCCTGCCTTCAAGTAATCATTCCTTTATATGAAGTCCCTAAGAGAAATATATCCATGGGACAAATGATCAGTAAGGCAAAAGGGAATATTTTTAACTAGCCCAGGCTCTGTGCCAGACCTAAGAGGATTCTATCAGATTAAAGTCGGAGCTGGCCTAGGCAGCAAGCCCCCAGCCAGAATGATGCAGTCCATTTTTAGGAGGTTGTTTGGAAATGCCAGTAAGGGGGGAAATGGAAGAGCAAGGTGGTCCATGGAGACAGAAGTTCTCCTCTGTTCTGAAAATCTTGATGGCACTGAGCTGGACACCAAAATGGACTCAGGGGCCATTTTTTCAAACTTGTTCAATTAGTAATTTAAGAGCTGAGGGTGCCGAGGTCTAGAGAGGTAAAGTGACTCCTCTCCCAGCTTTGACAAAACTCTGGGAACCTTCGGACAGACCATGGTGGAGCAGCCTGTCCAGGGGGCAGTGGTTTGATGGGATCCTTTAGAAAACTGAGAAGCTGCTGGAGGGCCCGAAGGGGAGCGAGACCCGCGGTCACACCCAAGAAGCTCAACACTCAGAGACATTGCAGACTCGAGACAAACGGCAGAACCAGGTCCCTCCCCTCTCCGAAGGCAGATGGACTCAAAGACAGGTGAGGCCCAGAGGCCATGCGGCTGACCTTCCGGGAGCATCAGGATAGATGATGGGACCTGATGGCAGGCAGTCTTGGGAGTCGGACAGAACTCCAAAGCGCTGAGTGTTTACCTGGGTCATTCGGGCAGAGACTAGATGAGTTAAAGAGGCACTTTAATGACTGGTTTGATCTGACAGATCCTAACTTGTAGGGTTCTTCCTATCCCGTCCCACACTACTTCCTGACCGAGCAGGGGGTCCTAGAGATCTGAGCGGGTGTAATGAAGAAGCTGTGAGATCATCCGAGACTGTGCCGTGGGTATAAAAAAAGGGAATCAACAGTTTCCTGTCATTCTAACACTCAGAAAGGCCCTACCGTGAACATTTCCCTCCCTCCCTTACTCTCGTTTTCTTCTTTCTTTCCTTCCTTCTCTTTTCCCCACAAAGAGATGCTTCATTAAGAGGCTACAGCTTGGCTCCTAGAGCAAAGGTGATGGCTGTTGCCGGGCCCCAGCAACAGACTCGAGCTGGGGGTAACCCAGAAAGGCTCTGCTTTGGTTCTCTCCAGCCAGTTCTCTGGGTAGGTGGGTTTTCTCTGCTTCTCGATGCAGTGGTGGGCCACCCACCATCACGTGCTCCTGTGTGCTTCCTGACACTCAGCCTCTCAACTGGAGTCACGCCGCACATAGTTTAAAAAAAAATCTTTGTTTTACTTAATATTAAATTGTGTGTAATTTCTCACGCAATTAGGTATATATATATATTTTAAAGGGAACGCTATTTATTTATTTTTTTGTCTGCCTTGGGTCTTCGTTTCTGTGCGAGGGCTTTCTCTGGTTGCGGCGAGCGGGGGCCGCTCTTCATCGCGGTGCGCGGGCCTCTCACTATCGCGGCCCTCTCACTATCGCGGCCTCTCTTGTTGCGGGGCACGGGCTCCAGACGCGCAGGCTCAGTAGTTGTGGCTCACGGGGCCAGTTGCTCCGCGGCATGTGGGATCTTCCCAGACCGGGGCTCGAACCCGTGTCCCCTGCATTGGCAGGCGGATTCTCAACCACTGCGCCATCAGGGAAGCCCAATTAGGTATTTTTCTAAGAATATTATTGCAAATGAAGATAACATGATTTATTGAATCAATCTGCTGTTGTGGCCATTCAAGCAGTTTCTAATTTTTCACCCTGATTTATATTTTTATACATCAGTCTTGGTGGATAAGTATGATTCTTTCTGTACGGTAAACTCCGATGTTCTTAGAAGGGACATGTTTAAGGATAGAAGTCTCATGTTTAAGGATACCCATATTTTAGTGGTCTTAATACATTCGGCCAAATTTCTTTTTGGAAGGAGTAAGCCAATTCACACTTCACACTGACAGCGGGATATGAGTCTCCATCTCACTGCAATTTCTTCAGCATTTTACCTTTGCCATTTTGACAGCTGGAAGATTTATCCTTTTTATTTCAAGAACTCTTCTTTTTTTTAAATTTGGGTGCACCGAGAGGCCTGTGGGATCCTAGCTGCCCAACCAGGGATTGAACCAGGGCCCCCCAGTGAAATCGCCAAGCCCTAACCACTGTATCGCCAGGGAATTCCCTAGAACTTCTAAAATAGTATGGTATTGGCTACTATATTTGTTTCATTTTTAAACCCAGCTTATTTTTAGATTTTATTTTAATGTGATCATTTAATAAAGATGTACTGTTGCTCGTTGTTCCCTGGGATTGTAGAGCGTAAAATGTAGACAACTGGATATATCAGCCCTAAAGTATTTCTAAATTTTGTTAAAATCACCTGTGGAATTTGCATATATTTCCTTTGTGGTTTCCTTTATTGTTAGTGTGTTTAGAAAATCAGGCCTTATCCAGAGATCAGTTACATTCTAATACATGTATTTTTCAGTCTTTTAAGACAGGGGTCCCCAACCCCCAGATCCACAGCCTGTTAGGAACCAGGTCTCACAGCAGGAGGTGAGCGGCTGGCGAGTGAATGAAGCTTCAGCTGCCGCTCCCCATCGCCCCCCATCGCCTGCGTTATCACCTAGGCCATCTCCCCCCACCCCACCCCCATCTGTGAAAAAACTGTCTTCCACGAAACCGGTCCCTGGTGCCAAAAAGGTTGGGGACGGCTGTTTTAAGATACAGCTTTTATGATACTAAAGCTAACTGTGAAAGTGCCTCCTCTGTGTCACTCCTTATCCAAGCTTTCATGGAAGATTTAATTTCACATGCAAATCAATCCCGGATACCCTTATTATCTCCTTGTCTAGAAAGTGAAGGCACTGAGACTTTCAGTGGTTAAGTGACATGCCTACATCACTAGCCATCGAGTTACAGAGCCAAGGCCCTCTGGCCAATGACAGGTCTTTTCCCTAGGAAGCAGCGCAGTTTTAGCAGGGGAAAACTAGACCAACCAACACTGAAAAGTAGAGATGAGATAAAGATGGAGAGGGTCTAGCATGCTCCTTTCTGCTTAAATGACTTCACACCCGTGTTAGAATAAAACCAGACTCCTACACGTGTAGGATCAGGCCCCTGCTTTCCTCCTGTCTGACCTCCATCCCGCCCCCCGCCAAACTTTATTCAACTCACATCGACCTTTTTCCTGTTTCTTTAACAGGCCAAGTTCATTTCTGATTTAGGGCCTTGGCCTGACTATGGTAAAGTGATCATTTACCATTTTTAGTACTTTTGTCTTGACATTTACATTATCTAATAAATATTTGCTACGAATTTTTGTAGATTTTTTTTTTTTTCTTTTAGGGAGGAGTTGTACCATTCTGGGAATTCAACTTCTATGATACGATGCTTCCCTTTCTAGGGCCTTAGTGAAGACAGGATGAGATCACAGAATAGTGCAGCTGGAAGAAACTTGGATTTCCTTCCATAAACAAGGATATAGGTTCCCAGAGAGTTGGGGGATGTGCCTGAGATTGCACAACTAAATTGACAGTGTGCCAAAAAATTACTAGAAATATGATCTTTTGACAGGATTCGGGTACCTTCAAATTCCCAGACTTCTCATCAATTTTCTCCATTTATTCATTCTTTAAGCAAATGGTTACCAATCAGTTAATATGTTCCAGGAACCACACAAGGTGCTTAGGGTGTAGTAGCGAGCTTTACAGACAAAACCTCAGTACTTACAGAAGTCAGATTCTTGTTTGTGTGTGTGGAGCAGTGAAGGCGATAGAAAATAACAAACAAAGGTACAATATAATTTCAGGTCTTGATCAGTGCTATTCTAGCTCCTTTATAAGCTTCTCCTTATAATCATTTACATTCTACAGGTAGATCTCCACCTGTCTTCTCTTAGGCGTGGAATGGTATGATGTTTGGTTTCAGGGACATCTTTTCAAGTAAGACAAGTAGAGGTCAAATAAATCTCTAAGGAAGCACCTTGTATACTATCTGTCAAAAATAACAGAAAGATTTGCCACTGAAATGTTCGTAATTTTTAAAAAACTCTGAAAGTTGACCTTGCTATAAGAAAATAGACCCTACTGAATAGAAGGGAGATATATACTTTGGAAATCTAAGTACCATCTTTCACTTAAGGAATACATCATTCAGCTTCCTTTCACACGTTACTTATTATTGCTTTGAGAATAAGGTAGCTAAAATGTGAATTTTTTTAGTTTTATTTTTTATTGTGGTAAAACATACATAACAAAATTTACAGTTTTAACCATTTTTAAGCGTACAGCTCTATGGTGTTAAATACCTTCACATTGTTTTACAACTATCACCACCATCCATCTCCAGAACTGTTGATCACCCTGAACTGAAACTATACTCGTAAAACAAAACCTCGCCATTTACCCTGCCCCCAGCCCCTGCTAACCACCATTCTACTTTCTGTCTCTGTGAATTTGTCTAGGACCTCATGTCAGTGGAATCATACACTATTTTAAACTATTATTTTTAAAACTGACTTACTCTATATAGGAATCAAATTACTAGCACAAGTTAACTCTGTTCTGACCATTGTCACTAATTGTGGTTTTTATGCATTTTGCTTATTAAATCTGTGAGGTGGTGTTAGTGAAAGAGATGATTTCAGGTCATTTTGACAAAATAAATCACTAGAGCCCTCTCATGACATACAGGGCTTCTAAGTGAATTGAAGAAGGCAAGTTTCAGACCAAGATCAACTTAACTACGTATGTGTTATGGTTATTGATTTCCTAATTGGAAATATAAGGTTTTTTTTTTTTTTGGCCGTGCAACTTGCAGGAGCTCAGTTCCCCAACCAGGGATTGAACCCGGGCCCCGGCAGTGAAAGCCGGGAATCCTAACCACTAGGCCACCATGGCACTCGCAAGAAATACAATTTTAAAAGAGCTTTAGGTTCTACATCGTATGGGTTTGAGGTGATGCTTCTGGTGCCAATAAAAAAATTTCTCTGATGTTCAGAATTATTTTCTTTCCTGAAATAGCACGAAAAATGGTTTTGAGGGCTTCCCTGGTGGCGCAGTGGTTGAGAGTCCGCCTGCCGATGCAGGGGACACGGGTTCGTGCCCCGGTCCGGGAAGATCCCACATGCCGCGGAGCGGCTGGGCCCGTGAGCCATGGCCGCTGAGCCTGCGCGTCCGGAGCCTGTGCTCCGCAACGGGAGGGGCCACAGCAGTGAGAGGGCCGCGTACCACCAAAAAAAAAAAAATGGTTTTGATTGATCATAACACATGCATTTTAAAATGGGTTAAAATTGATTACAGCCGTACTATTTGATTTAAACAAAACCCAGATTGTAGGGATAACTCCAACAAAGGCATTAGCAGCATCACTTTCATTTTCTGTCTGTGCTAATTGCGTAGACAGATTTTTCCTTTTAGCAAACAGATACTGGTAAAACATCTTTAGCTGTTTTGCCACCATTAATTGATGGCAGGCAGGCCTTCAATGCCTATAAATTTGATGTATGTTCAGCAAAGCCACACATTTTAAATCTTGACTTTTAAGATTTTGTAAGTGTTAATATGTTTTAACTCATGACGAGAAGTGCTTAAATTACGTATTACTCAAGCATACTTGAAGAGGTTGGGTAAATCGTTTTGGATGCTTTCAGTTTTCTGTCCTCTAATTGAATTAACTTTGGAAACGCTCCTGTCTGCTCACAAAGTTGAAGCGAGTGGATTTTGTACCCACCAGTGCAGGTCGCAGGCTACAAACCCAGTAAGATTTGTACCCGTGTTCCAAGAGTGCTTACTGAGTATTTTTCAGCAACTTAAAGTGTGCCACTTACTGGCTCATACTAACCTGACTTACTATGTGTTCATGTGTTCTGTTTCTCTTCTGGAGAAGACTCGCTATGCATTGCTATTTTATTAAATATGTATTTATGGTTGTCGATGGTGATGGTGATGGTGGTGATGAGGATGATGACTTTTACCGAGAAAGCCAAGGACAGGAGAAAAGGCCAGATAGGAGGAAATAAGGGCATGAAGAAAAGCAAGGGGCAGAATTTCTGGGCGAGCCAGCCAGTCCTGTCACTCTGCTCTGCTCCCACGGGCCATGTTTCAGTTTTGCAGGCACTCTTGCCTCTTTCTTTAGATGGAAACAAATCTCATTTTAATTGTAAAAGCCTTCATTTACAGTGAATTTAACAATGAACAAGAAATAGATAACTAATAAGGACCTACTGTATAGCACAGAGAACTCTACTCAGTACTCTGGAATGACCTATATGGGAAAGAATCCAAAGAATCTAAAAAAGAGTGGATATATGTATATGTATAACTGATTTACTTTGCTGTACACCTGAATCTAACACGACATTGTAAATCAGCTCTACTCCAATAAAAATTTTTTAAAAAAGAAGTAGATTTGCTGGTGAAGATGTGGAGGAAAGGGACCCTTCCTACACTGTCGGTGGGAATGTAAACTGGTGCAGCCAATACGGAAAACAATATGGAGGTGCCTCAAAAAATTAAACATAGAACTACCGTATGATCCAGCAATCCCACTTCTGGGTATCTAAAGGAAATGAAACCATGATCTTGAAGAGATAGCTATACCCCCATTTTCACTGCAGCATTAAATAGCCGAGGTAGGGAAACAACCAAATGTCTGTCAACCGATGGACGAATGGATCAAGAAAATGTGTATATATATACAATGGAATAATATTCAGCCTTTACAAGGGAAGGAAATCCTATCATTTGCAGCAGCATGGTGAAACTGGAGGGCATTATGCTAAGTGAAATAAGCCAGACAGAGAGAGACGGAGTGGTATCACTTATTTGTGGAATCTAAAAGAAAAAGAATAGTCAAACTTACAGAAGCAGAGAGTTGAAAAGTGGATGCCAGGGGCTGAGGTTGGGGAAAATAGGGAGAGGTCTGTAAAGAGTAAAATCTTTCAGTTATAAGATGAATAAAGTCTGAGGACGTAATATATAATGTGGTGACCACAGTTGATAACACTGTACTGTGTGATTGAAATTTGCTAAGAGAGTAGAACTTAGATGTTCTCACCAAAAATAAAAAGGTGGGGGGGTAAATATGTGAGGTGATGGGTGTGTTAATTAATGGGGGAATCCTTTCACAATATATATGTATATCAGATTATCGAATTGGTACACTTTATCTTACAATTTTACATGTCAATAAAGCTAGGAAAAGAGAAGTAAATTTGCAGATTTTTAATTAACCAAATGCAAAAAAAAAACCTTGGTATTTGAGTAGTCAACATAATAACATTCAACAAGAACGCAGCCCAACTCAGTTTTCCAAAGAATTGATTATTTTATATTTTAAAAGATTTCTTTTCTCCTACATCCTAGAAAGTCCAAAGCAGTGCCATGCACCTGGCAAGGAGAGGAGAAGAAAATGTTGTCTCATATTATGGAACAAGTGCATACACACCAGGAGGACCACTTTGAATCAGGCTTGAGCCGAATCATACTTAACAAAGGTGGCCCAGGGAAGGGGTGGGGACCAGGAGACAGAAGCATCCCATGAAGCACAAGCCCAGCAGAATCAGTTCTCACCCCTGTGACCCAGGCATTATACCCGTGACGCCAGCACAGACACAGCTGTTACTTACTGCTGTCCTGGCCTGGAGCAGCTGAATGGCTTTCACCTAAACCATAGAGAACATCCCTGGTAAGTGCATTCAAAATCGCCACTGTGTTTATGTCATAAAAGGGAGGTATAAGGAGACATTACTTAGATTAGAACTGTTATTTGCTTGTCTAGTGAAATTATTACATAATTAATATTCTTGTTCCCGTAAGAGTTTATTCTGCACAACAGAATGTTTTGAAGAAAAGCAATGCCGAACTTTGGTTTCATTTGACACATTCCAAAGCTCTAGTGTAAACCTAGAGTAGGAGGGCAATGCAGAGTCCCTAACTCTGGGGCGCAGCAGGTACAAAACATTTAAAAACTTCCAATGTCTGAAAAATTGCACATTAAAGATTCTTAAGCCAGGCGTAGTCAAGAATTCTACAGCCAAACTATTTACAGTAAGTCCCCTACATACACGTGAGTTCGGTTCCGAGAGTGGGTTTGTCCAATTCGTTCGTAAGTCCAACAAAGTTAGCCTAGGTAGCCAACTAACACAATTGGCTATATAGTACTGTACTGTAATAGGTTTATAATACTTTTCACATAAATAATACGTAAAAAACAAAAAATAAACATGTTTTAATCTTACAGTACAGGACCTTGAAAAGTACAGCAGTCCAGTACAACAGCTGGCACACAGGGGCTGGCATCGAGGGAACAGGCAAGAAGAGTTACTGACTGGGGGAGGGAGAGGAGGCGGGAGACGGTAGAGCTGAAGGGTCGTCAGCAATAGCAGACGGAGGGCGAGGTTTAATTTCACTCGCGCCTGATGGTGATGGAATGCACGGTCGCATCTTTGAAAGTTCACAACTTGAAGGTTCGTATGTAGGGGACTTACTGTACAGCATTTTAGTCAACGTCTATGTTTAAAAAAAATCACTCATAAAGTGATTTCATATACCATCTCTGCTTAAAAACTGCAGCATATCATTAGTGAATAACTTCGGAGTGCACTGAAAATGAACACTTCATTTTCAATTTTAAGAATGAAATACAATACCAATTTAACTATTGCTTAAATACCTGGAAAGTCAAACTGTCTTTCCTAGGTAAGTTTTCCATTTGGGCGAAACCACTCACATGAGGGGTAGCATCACCCACAGAGGGACTGTTTTCTGGCAGTCATAGCACTAAAGCACACTGGCTAGTATACACTGTATAATTCACAACATCAGAGGGGCTCCTGACCTGGCATATTGGAAGAGTCCCCAAAACACAGCAGATCGGGTAACCCTTAAGTGCAAAGATAATTCTCTATAGGAAGGAATCGCTATCGTGGTCTCTTCCTTGATGGGAACATTGGTGGAAGGCAGTTATCATGTGCAGTCCTGGGTGGGGTTGGGTTAAACCTGACAGAAACGGCAGCCAAGGTGCTGAGGGCAAAACCAGAGATGTGGTGACAGAAGAGTGAGACAGTGCAGGCAGCATGTGGTCATATCCATCCCGAGGAGAGAGATTTCAACAGCCTGCCTCATCTTCTAGCTTAGCCTTTGGGAACACACACTGACGGGGCTCCGGAGAGCACTCGGCACCGTGCGCAGCTGCACGGGTGTTGACGGTGAACAGCAGATGTGAGCAGGCCGGTGCCGGTGCCGCAGGCAGCCCGGGCTGCAGCCGTCGGCATAGCGCTGCATCGCTGCATGCAGGGGTGCGCTGGCCCCAGCTCCCCAGCTGCAGCACCAGGCTTGCAGGAGGGGCTGCTGTATTTTCGCCTTTGCGGGGTGGCCGAGGTGCAGCTCTGCAGTAACTACGCCCACCTGATCCCTCCCTTCACACGAATGTGGTCTCTGCCCAGAGCACACGATTAAGCCCCCTTTTCTGCTTTCTCCTCCTCCTTTTGCTGTCAGTGTGAATGGCACCTCTCCCCTGCCCCCTCGCCCAGCTAAACTGGGGCGGCAGATCCCTGTTTTTAATCATTATCTGTGCACTTATGTGCTAGATCTTACTTATTAGGGTGTCCAACCCCTGCCTTTTATAAAGGATATGAATAGCCAGAGAGTTAGGCAAGCGCTTAGAATTTCTTCCTTAGATTAACTGTGGCGCCCTTGGCTGTGTCTGTAACATCTGAAAGGTCAGGGACATCTGAGAGCCCATTTGCCTGTAAACAAATCTGACTATTAGGTGATAAAGCCAACGCACAGTCCAAAGGAAGGAACCAAACCGCGTTCTGCCTTTTCCTTTAGCTTGCCAGCAAGCAGCTGTTCTCCAGTCCTCTTCTTCCCATACACCAGCTGAGTGGGAAGAAGTATTTTTACCCCTCTCTCTCCTTCCCACTTCGCCATGCCAGGGATGCGTCATTTCTTTCTTTACCCCTCTGGTGAAGCTGTTGGTTAATAAGAGCTGGGGGAGGGGTGGGAGTTCTGATCTTCAGGGCCCTCGGGTCTTGTGTATAAAGTGAGGGGTCCTCCCTGGTCCAGCTCAAACGTACCGACAGCCTCTGAGCACCCAAGTTCTGCGTTTAATTCTGCTGAGTCTTTTTTCTTTCTTCTGTCTTCTACTATCTTAATGTGGAAGTGCCAGCTCCCCAGAGGAAACACCCCAGCCAGGAAGTGGATACAGGAGAGAAGTAAGGGATGCTGGGGAAGTAAGGGTGATGAGAATGGAGACACCAAACACAGAGGTTTGCAGGCTTAACCCGCATGAAGACGATACGAGGAGCTTGCATAAATTCAGATCCCCAGATCTCCCCGACTACTTGAATTTGGATTCAGTAGCTCTAGGATGGAAGTATTGGACCCCAGAATCTACATTCTGGCGCCCTGATATCATAAAAGTGAGTCTTGCATGTTTTCCTGTCCTACAAGAATCAAGTACCTGTGGCTTGAGCTCCCTGATCTAAGTCAGTGCTTCCAAGTGATGTGTGCTCAGATACTGCTTCCCAGGGGGTGGCCCAGGGACCCTTGACCAGCCTCATCCATTTCCCTTGCTGTGTTTTCCAAATACTGTCACTTGTTCTGAGTGTGCTGATGTGAAAAAGAGGTTGTGAGGCACTGGCTAAGCCGTACTGTTTTAGAATCCCACACAGGCTAACTCCCCCTTGAATAATAAAGTTAATTTCAGAGGAATTATAAATAAACTAAAAGAGGAGAGTAGAAAGGATATAGTTTGGGGCCAGGTTGGGGTTCAGGAGGGTCCACTGCACCAATCCAGAGAGACACAAAGCCCTGGCGAAAGGGAGGATGCCACAGTTCACATTTTTCAGACAAGGGATGCTCTCTTGTGTCAAATCACTGCTGCTTCTCTTTCTTTCACCTTTTGACAGCGGTTCTCACTGCCTTGTGTTTTTAAAGCATGTCGTAGGATGCTGCTTGACTGTCCAGGAAGATAGTACTCACCCGTCAGCTGTACAGGTTCACAGGCACATCTGGTGAGAATTCAGAGGGATTTTGTTCCTTGTTTTGAGATCAGAGAATGGCATCATGTCAGTGACAGCACATCTGCTGAACTTGTCTTTGACATCAGCATCTGGAAAGATAGAGATCAGGTGGCCTTCCTCTGCCAACCAGAGCCCATGCCGCGTTCAGACAAGTTGCCCCTCGTATATGATTTTCGGCCCCCCAGGCTGCAGGCAGTGTCAGGTGACAGGGTGGCCAGTGTTCCGGGTGCTCTCACCCTCCGGTTCCTTGTCCTTGACTTGTCCTTTCCTGACTGGTGTCTGCCAGAGGGTTCAGAGCAGCCGTAGCAAAGAGCACTTGTTGCTCTGAAAGCCCGTCACACCTGCTCCCGCTGGAGGTGCTGCAAGGGGTGGAGGTGGAGGTACCAGTAATTTAAGATGGTCTTATTGGCAATTTAGTTAAACCTGCTGTGCTGTACTGTCTCAAAGCAGGAAGGTAAATGAACGTTCTAGTGACTGAATCAGCTGGCATTTGAAAGGGGGGGGGGGGAGCAAGAGAGAGACACCTCCCCGGGAATCTTGACAGGTGAAAAATGACCCATAAGAATCCTTTGTTAAAGAGTCAGCTTGGCTGGCACAGGTACTAAAAACCAACTCATATTTGCTATAATTTGCTTAAGAAAGATTTCTGCTAAAAGTCCCTGCCCATTTCACCAGCACACAGAGGACAGGGGATGGGTTTTACATATTGTTGTTTTCTACCTACATGCTTTTCTTTGAATATCAACTCTCAATTATTTGTAATATCGCAAATACACCATTATGGTTTAAAAAAATCCACAGATTATTTTGAGTTGACTTTTACACGTAGTTTTATATTTACATATGAAAATGGGTGTGCTTCATGCTTGGAGAATTCATGTTTAACAAAGTAATGAAGCTCGACTGGGCCGATCTCCCTCTGCAAATGTTGGCAGTCCGCCCAGTTCCTGTCTGACTCCTTTTATGGGCTCTTATCTATAACCCATGATGTCCTGGGATTCAATATTAGCAACCCTTAAGACATTTCGGCTAGTAGGAGAGATAGTTAAATGTTTGCATTTCTACCTTTGTCTTTTGACAGAATGATGGGAGTTGCAAATGTAATGAAGCACACTGGCTGTGCTCAGCAGGCTTGGTGTTGCTGAAGGGGGCAAAGGATTTGGTAGCACGTGATGTGGGTCTCAATCCCAGTTCTGCTACTCAACAGTATAGCCCTAAGCAAGTAATTTTGTCTCTCAAACGTCAGACTCTCACCAGCTAAGGGTCATCATCATCAGTGGCCTGCTTACCTCCTGGGGTGTGTGTGAAGGTCAAAGAGGATGGGAGATATGAAACCACTTAGTAAACTGCAACTCGGTCTTTTACATTCCAAATAGTCTAGGGCTCCAGTGCTAGTAGGTCTCCTACACGTTAACAAAGCGGTATCTTAGCTTGAGCAAGTGGGCATTCTCATAGTGATCAAGGGTGAGATTTTCTATACACAGAGAGACAGTCCGCCCCAAATAAATTGCAAATTAACTTTCAGCTTACTTCAAAGTTTCTTTTCAAGCTGCAAGAGTATGAGAAGGAGGCATCAGAACAGATATCCTCATGCCGAAATCAGGAAAACTCGAATAGAGGCTCAAAGCCAGTGGTGTAGCTTCTATACCTCTGACCTGCCCAGGGTGCAGATCTTGTCTTTTTCTCCTCTCCCACCCCCAGACCCTGAGGTGATCTCATTTGACCCTGTGGTGTTGAATGCCATCTATATGGTGAAGATGCTGGAAGTTACAGCTCCAAATTGAAACTCTCCCCGAGCTCCAAACATATACCCAGTTACATTTTCAATACTGTCACTTGGTCATCTAACAGGTACTAGAAAATTAACATGGCCTATACTGAGCCATTGATCTCCTCTTCAAGTCCACTTCCCACCGAGCCTTAAATATTTCAACCAATGGCAGGACCAATAGCTCAGATCAAAATTACAGGAATCATGCATGCTAGACTCTGCCCTGGAGCCTACCAGGGTTCAAATCTCAGCTCTGCCGCTTATGAGCTCTGTGACTTTGGATAAATTACTTAATCGTTCTGTACCTCAGTTTCTTTATCTGAAAATGGGAACCATACAGTACCTATCTTTTCATATTTTTTGGTGAAGATAAAATATGTGTTAGTACACATCAAGCACTCACAACGGTACCTAGAGCGTTGTAGGTTCTATGGAAGGGTTTGCTGTTGTTATCATCTCCTCATGCCTTATCTAAATTTCATTAGCTCTACTTCCAAAGCATACCTTGAACTGGATGACTTTTCACTATCCCAGTACCACAACCCCAGTCCAGACCATCATTCCAGCTCTGCAGAATTCCCGGGCCCTTCCTACTCGCCTCCCTGTCTTTGCTCTCCCTCTGCTCTGTCCATCCTTGGCAGAGCAACCAGAGTCTAGGCTCCTTACCTGCAAGTCCCACCTGTTCTAGTCTTGCTTTCCTTTCCAATCTCATTCCTGTTCCCTACCTCATTCAGGATGGTCTAGCTGCCATGATGGCTCATTTGCATCACTTAATTCTCAGCTCACATGGCATGTCTTCTAGGAGACCTTCTCTTGTCTCCACCATCAGAGGCCTCCTCTACCAGTCACTGCCCACCATCGTCATATCCTCCTCTTTTCTTCATAGGCTTAGCAGGATCTGAAACGACCATATTAATGGGCAGGCCTAGAGGTCCCTGTTCATTTCATCCCATGGAATCTCAGGTCCTTGACTGTGAGGACCCACTTTGTCTACTTTGTTGCCATGCTCTGACAGTTCTGAACTTTACCTGATGCTTGAGAGCCTGTAAAACAGTAAAGTCTAAGAAATCCCCCCATCCTTTGTATCTGAGAAATGATTTGCTTGCAAAGAACCATCCTTCATCATACACCATGATCAAGTGGGGTTTATCCCAGGAATGCAAGGATTCTTCAATATATGCATATCAATCAATGTGATACACCATATTAACAAATTGAAGGAGAAAAACCATATGATCATCTCAATAGATGCAGAAAAAGCTTTTGACAAAATTCAACACCCATTTTTGAAAAAACTCTCCAGAAAGTAGGCATAGAGGGAACTTTCCTCAACATAATAAAGGCCATATATGACAAACCCACAGCAACATCATTGTCAATGGTGAAAAACTGAAACCATTTCCACTAAGATCAGGAACAAGACAAGGTTGACCACTCTCACCGCTATGATTCAACATAGTTTTGGAAGTTTTAGCCACAGCAATCAGAGAAGAAAAATAAATAAAAGGAATCCAAATCGGAAAAGAAGAAGTAAAACTGTCATTGTTTGCAGATGACATGATACTATACATACAGAATTCTAAAGATGCCACCAGAAAACTACTAGAGCTAATCAATGAATTTGGTAAAGTAGCAGGATACAAAATTAATGCACAGAAATCTCTTGCATTCCTATACACTAATGATGAAAAAATCTGAAAAAGAAATTAAGGAAACACTCCCATTTACCATTTCAACAAAAGAAATAAAATACCTAAGAATAAACCTACCTAAGGAGACAAAAGACCTGTATGCAGAAAATTGTAAGACACTGATGAAAGAAATTAAAGATGATACAAACAGATGGAGAGATATACCATGTTCTTGGATTGGAAGAATCAACATTGTGAAAATGACTATACTACCCAAATCAATCTACAGATTCATTGCAATCCTTATCAAACTACCAATGGCATTTTTCACAGAATTAGAACAAAAAATTCACAATTTGTTTGGAAACACGAGAGACCCCAAATAGCCAAAGGAATCTTGAGAAAGAAAAATGGAGCTGGAGGAATCAGGCTCCAAGACCTCAGACTATACTACCAAGCTACAGTAATCAAGACAGTATGGTACTGGCACAAAAACAGAAATATAGATCAATGGAACAAGATAGAAAGAATCTAAGCAACCTGTCAACCTTTATCCATCGACAGATGAATGGATAAAGAAGGTTGGCACATATATACAATGGAATATTATTCAGCCATTAAAAGAAATGAAATTGAGTTATTTGTAGTGAGGTGGATGGACCTAGAGTCTGTCATACAGAGTGAAGTAAGTCAGAAAGAGAAAAACAAATACCGTATGCTAATGTATACATATGGAATCTAAAAAAAACCAACCAAACAAAAAATGGTTCTGAAGACCCTAGGGGCAGGACAGGAATAAAGACGCAGACATAGAGAATGGACTTGAGGACACGGGGAGGGGGAAGGATAAGCTGGGACGAAGTGAGAGAGCGGCATGGGGATATATATACTACCAAATGTAAAATAGCTAGTGGGAAGCAGCCGCATAGCACAGGGAGATCAGCTCGGTGCTTTGTGACCACCCAGAGGGGTGGGATAGGGAGAGTGGGAGAGAGACGGAAGAGGGAGGGGATATGGGGATATATGTGTACATATAGCTAATTCACTTTGTTATAAAGCAGAAACTAACACACCATTGTAAAGAAACTATACTCCAATAAAGATGTTTAAAAAAAAAAAAGAGAACCATCCTTCCCCAAAATGACTTAAAGTTCATGGATGCCCCTTGTTTACCTATAACAAGGTCAGACACAGACCTTCCAAGTTTCTATTCCTTGCCTTATAAATGACTAGCTGAACTGCTTGTCTCTACTGAGCAATTGGATCGAAATATTTATTAACCAAACTTTGGTTAATATTCTCTCCTTCCCTGAGGCCACTGAACTGTGGCCCACCCTCAGCCTGAGCCAGCAGGCAGGTGAGAATACGTTGGCTGCAGGGTAAACTGTCCTCTGATCTACTGTCTGATCAGACCACTCCTTCACCCCACTCTCCCACACAGATTCTTTCTAGCCTTTTCACTCCTCCCTGTAAAAGAAAAACCCTTGTTTAACTGTTGAGGTCTTCACAGATCTTATGGCCACAGCTTTCTTTGTATTGTTATATTCCTCTTCTCCTACTGCAATAATTCTTTTCCTCCCTTGCAATAATCTTTTTGAATAGTCTCTCTTAAATAAATCTGGAATTATTTTTTTATTTGACAGTTTCCAGTGTCTAAAAGGCGCCCGGCCCATCATAAGTGCTTAATGGATATCTATTATGGAATAAAAATAGAGTGTCATTTGGGATTCTAGTCAAAATACTGCAGCTTCTGTATGGCAGCCCTGTGCACGGTGGATCTGTTAGGGAACCGCTGACCACAACCGCCCGCCTTGGCGAGGCACGATGGTAACCACTTGCCTGAGCTGTCTCACAACAGGAGGTCCCGATAAGGAACACGGTGCTTGCACGGTGCTACCACCGAAAACTAACCGAGAGAATTCGAGAGGGGCGGAAAGGAGGGAGGAGATGCCAGCCCATAACATATCCTACCAACCTCCCAGAATCCTTCTTGCTGGAATCCATCTTGGCTGTGAGAGGCACATGCCACCCGGAAGGATGCTGAGTCAGACCAGATATGGGCAACAAGCAAGATGACTGGCCAGAGACAACCCGGAAACTAACCCCATTACCATAAAACCTGAGACTGTGAGCCACGTGCCAGAGCAGTTCTCCTGGGTTCCCTTACCCCACGATCTCCGCCCAGGCGCCCCTTCCTAGTAAAGTCTTTTGCTTTGTCAGTACGTGTGTCTCGTCAGACAATTCATTTCTGAGTGTTAAGACAAGAGCCCACTCTTGGGCCCTGGAAGGGGTCCCCCTTCCTGCAACAAATCTAATGCTCATTGCTTAATACCCCCTCCCACCACCAACTGCTATGAAGCACACAGACAAGGCATCCAAGCCAAGAGTAGGTGGCTGACGGTAGAAATGGAATTGCCATTTACCCAGCCACTTCTTTCATTCTTATTCACTTGCAGAAAAAATGCCTGCCCTGGTCGTCTCAAGAGTTTAGTTCCCTCATTCTCCACTCTAGCCATCACTGTGTACCACCTGGACTGGGATGCTGAATAAAGATGAGATGCTGAATAAAGATGCTGAATAAAGATGGGTTTGTCTTTGTATCTGCAGGAGGCTAACTACCCATGTAATCCAGGGCTGCTATTATAAATAAAATTTCCCACTTTTCAAGCAGATATTTAGCATCTTATAAATTTTGTATCAAATTTGTGTTGTATTCTTGGTTACATTTAAAAATTAAAACCAACAGGAACAAAACAAAGTAAAATAAAATACTCACTAAGCCCTAAATACTGCCACCCCAACACACACACACAATCTTCCATTATTTTTACATTTTTCTTTGCTTTAGATCACCCGTGCTTAGTCTCAGTCTGACTATAATTTTATGGGAAAAATTATCTTCAGCCTTGAAAGACAGAGCAACTCCTATATTTTCCATATACTGCTGTTTAAACAGCTATGATTTAAAAAAACCAAACCAGTTTAGTTTTTCCTCTTCTCGTGACTAACGTAAGCATCCTGCTTAATTGCAAATATATTAAATGAGAATCATGACTGAGGTACACAGCTAACTCGGGTTTATTGCCTTCTTACATGCATAACAAACGAGCTTTGCAAGTTGGTATGATTATGTTTCAAGACCCATAAAATATGCTTCATTTTATCATAACTGTATTGTCATTTTGAGTTAATTTATTTAAGAAAATTCTGCTCAGTGCTCTTAAGGAATCTGTCTCAGGACTGGGCATGGAAAAGGGCGTCAATTAACTCTTTATTGGTGGGTTGATCATGGAAAGAGACTCTGCCACTCATGGGCCCTGGTGGTTTCTCAGCACAATAAAAAATGCTGACACCAGCTGTTCTGGTGATAAGAGAGTCATTCTGAACTTGTAAGAATTAGAAATGGCTAATTATTCCGGATAAAAAATTTTAAAAGCAACATTCGGTTTATTTTAAACATTTCACGTGTCAGGCAATCAGGTAATTTGTTGAGTACCCTCATCATGCTTGGTGTTGCACTGACAGCCAATGGGTGATTAAAAAAATGGCATAAGAGCTTTTCTTTCACCACTCTTTTACAGAATCTATTTTTATTTTGTTGCCATTTGCTTGGATTAGTTTAAGCATTCTTTGAATTTATTTTCCTTACATTACTGATGTGTTCCTTTATTCCAGTTGAAATTGGCTCTATTTCTCTCAGTTTAAATCTTCTTGACAGTTATTGATAATGCCATTTCTCTACCCAGTGAATCACTTCACCCAGGACATACTTAATTCCTTTAAGCTTTTCTCTTCTTGCTTTCTTCTCCTCCTCCATCTTAACCAAATTCTGATCAGTGAGCGCATTACAGTTTGTTTCCGGGTGTCTTTTAACACGTAGCGAATCTGAAATGTTTTCATTGAAGCAGGGAAATGGCTACCTTCCTCATTCATCCCACTGCTACTGATTTTCAAGCCCTAAGAATTTATCTCCATTTTGAAGATACATCATGGCAAAGGAGGACACAATCACTGATTCTTTTTAAGTTTGGATGGCTTAAAACTAGCTTAAAACACATCCTTTTTCTCCAGATAAACTTACTTAAAATTTGGTGCTACTTTCTTCAATTGATTAACACTTGTAGTGTCTTATGTCTTCAAAATTCATACTATAGACTCTGTTCAATTCTCCAAGTACGAATAAGGTTGTCAGGCAGCTTCAAGACTGCAATCGATGAGTAATACATAAAGAGTGCAACGAATAAGCTAATTTATGGAAGGGCTCTCTGGTGATGAAAAGAATTAATGAAGTTTCCAAAGGTGCCCAATTTGTAATCTGGGGAGAATCTGATGCTGAGAGAGAAACAAAGACTACAGACCTACGGAAACTGGAGAGGGAGAGAATTATTATCTAACTCAGAGATTGCAAACAGCAGAACTCCAAACTTCGTCTGGCCTACAGATTGTTTTTATTTCTTTAACTTTGGTTTTGAATGCTTTTAGGAAAGGCAAGCTGATCTGTCCACCACACTTCCCACCATCAACACTGCCCGACCCCTGAACCCATTCCCGCATTTGTATTACCCGCCTGGCACCTCAAGGCATTTCAATCTGTGACCCAGTTTTCACAGTAAGGAAATGAGAAAACTGTGGAGGTGAGTGATTTGTTCAAGGTAACTGATGAACAGTGTGTTTCATAACGCGGGTCACCTCACCCACATCCTGACTGTCCCTCTAGAATCCTTTGTACTTCAGCCTTGGTTATATTAGTCTGAGAGATTAAAGTCAGAACCAACTAAAAATCTATGAATGAAATCACAAAAGTAGTTTAGAAGAAGGAGTTATGAAAAGGAAGCTTAGTTCAGGAGGTTGAGTAATTTAACCAAGCTGAAGGAGAAAGCTGGGTTTTGTGTCTTATACTCAACACCTTCCCCTACACACACACACACACACACACACACACACACGGTTTATTGCTTATTTTGCAAAATGAAGGGAACAGCCTGTGAAAGGTGATTAAGTTACGGCATTTCTTTCTGTAAGCAGAGTCAAAATTTCCAAATAAATTTGTGGAAGGTGCTTGCCTTTAAAATGCCACTGATCCTTCAAAAGAACAACCCAGTAAATTAACATACATTAGTAAAATCTTATGGCATGCTCAGAAATTATTTTCTCATAGCTATCATATTACTCATGCAAGATTTCCTTATGTCAATACGTCTTCATTTCAAAAAGATCATTGGGGTAGGCGAAAGAGGCAACTGTGCTTCTTAACCAGTCATGCCATTAATGTAGTAAGCAAGATCCACGATTACATAATAGGAACACAAAAGGGAACAGAGAAAGGTTTAGTTTGGGGAATTCTGGGCTCCTTGCACTTTCTGACTCAGAGCTAAACATTCGTTAAGAGAACAGTGCTTCTGGTGGTTTTCTAAGACATTTAGAATAAGCCATTAACAATTAGGGCAGGTGACCACAGAATGAAGGGCGAGGTTCAGACTGGTAATTGAAATACACTGCAGCAACATGGACGGACCTAGAGAGCATGATACTGAGTGAATAAGCCAGACAGAGAAAGACAAGCATCGTATGACATCCCGTATATGTGGAATCTAAACAAATGATACACATGAACTTCTTTACAAAACAGAAAGACACTCACAGACAGAAAACAAACTTATGGTTACCAAAGGGGAAAGGTGGAGGGAGGGATAAATTAGGAGTTTGAGATTAAAATACACGCGCACTACTATATATAAAATAGAAAACCAACAAGGATCTACTGTATAGCACAGGGAACGCTACTCAGCATCTTGTGATAACCTATAATGGAAGAGAGTGTAAAGAATATATATATATATTTACACACGTGTGTATGATTGAACCACTTTGCTGTACATCTGAAACTATCACATTATAACAAACCCTAATCGACTATATTTCAATAAAAATTTTAAAATGTATTAAAAAATACCTTTCTCTTCTTTTTTGTTTACTCCTTTTTTGTCTTCTGAGGGGTCATCCCAAACAGTCCCAGCAGGAGATCTATATGAGTTAGAAAGATTGCTTGAAAAACTCTTGCATTTATGCACCAGTAAAGTTGTCTTTCTGGCAATATTCTCTTCTGCTTTTAGATTTTGATTAAACGAGACTCTTAGTTCTAAGCCATCCCTGTGCTCTACAGCATTTTTTCCTATCTCTATCCAGCTCTATGCACTATAACCGTTTGCTCACATATTCTGCTCCCTCATCTGCCTCTTCACACTTCAAGGACAAGGAATTATGCCTTAATCAGTTTTGTACTCCTGGCACCTAACACAGTATATGTGATATTATTAAAAGAAAAAAACGAATGAGCAAAACCACACCAGATAATAACTGTCTGTGAAGGAGCCTGCTTTTTTTTTTTTTTTTTTTTTTGCGGTACGCGGGCCTCTCACTGCTGTGGCCTCTCCCGTTGCAGAGCACAGGCTCCAGACGCGCAGGCTCAGCGGCCATGGCTCACGGGGCCAGCCGCTCCGCGGCACGTGGGATCTTCCCGGACCGGGGCACGAACCCATGTCCCCTGCATCGGCGGGCGGACTCTCAACCACTGCGCCACCAGGGAAGCCCAGGGGCCTGCTTTCTTAAAACTCCGCGTTTTAGTTAATACATTGAAACATAGACACAATGGTTGAGCTGCAAGAATCGGGGAGGCCATCTTATGGAGGGAATGGTGCCCTCAAGGGGAGGGAAGCTGGCTTAGACCCATGACCCAAGCATATCAGGGGGCTGAGTGGCTCCCATTGACCTCTGATGTTTTCTCTATCCCCTACCAAGTTGTCCCCTTCCTCTGGTGTCTTGTTGCTTACCTTTGCCACCTCTTTGATGCTTGAGTGATCTGTGGCCATACTGATTTGTCTTGTAGATTCTCCTTTTTTAATTCCACCATAACAGACTAAACTCATCATTACCCATATTTTTACTTTGTATCTGTCAGTCTCTTCAATCTGACTGAAGTCTGGTCTTGCTGGCTCAGGAGTCCCTCTGTCTCTCTGACTTTCTCTGTCTCTCTCTCACTCAATCTCTTGCTCTCCATCTCTCTCCCTCCTTCTCCCCACTGATAGAGCATTTACTATGTACCAGGTGTGTTCTAGAAGCACCAACATTGCCCGTAGATCTGGGTAATGGGAGCTTTTGCCCTGGTCACGTGCATAGCATCCCCGTGGGATGAAATGCTCATTGGTGCCCAGGGACATGTCCACCCAGAGTCTGCACCACCCCCCCCACTCCATGTCCCAACTACCCGGAATGAAAGAATCCCCTGCCCAAATGGCCCCAAATGTGCACCTGGGGCTTGAGTGGACCTGTTCCAAAGTTCCTCCTTCCTGAGCATGCCCGTGTTGTTGGTTGTGGGGTGAGGCTGGATGAGCTTTGCTGTGTGGGATACCCACATATGTGTCCATGAGGCCCCTCACGATACAGAACACAGCCAAGGGTGTATGTACAAGGGGGTGATCTATGGGTGGGGGGATGCCTCTTCTTTTATTTGATTCCCACTTTCAGCTCCCATAAATGTCAGCTCCTGCCATGTGCTTTACGTATGTTGCTTCATTTGTTCTTCACAACAGCTCCATGTGGGGGGAATGTCAAGCTCTTACGGGGAATTAGAGGGAATTTACAAGGTCTTAGGTAAACTCATTTATCCAACAAGTATTTACTGATCGACATAGTGGTGTGCAAAAACAAATGGCCTCGTCTCTCATGAATCTTCTTATGTCCACTGAACAAACCAATAAAGACAACCCAGTAAACAAAGACTGTGTCATTGTACACTTACTAAATAGCAATCACACGGACTGTTGCACTAACCCAGTCTTGGGTTCCTAGAAGACATTTAGCCTCAACCTCCACTACGATTTCAAAAAGGTCCTTGTAAATTTGTCTTCTTTTTGTGAACATTTTTTTCGTATGTCCTGTCTTCAAAGCAGATGTTCAAAATGTCTCTGCTTTTATAACCTAGAAGTGTTGGACACAACTTTCCAAGTTCTCTGGTAGTGTTAGTACCACAGACTACTTTGGTTATATGTGGTGCTGGATGTCATCAGAGATTTTACATATGTACATATTTATATCTATCTACCTATGTATCTATGTATATACACGCATATACATACACGCAGGAGCCTTGAAATTACTGAAGGCAACTTCCCTCCTCCAACTCCCACAAGCTTAGGACTAGGCCCCTTGGAATGACTTAGAGGGTCTCCCTCAGAAGAGGAGATCATCTTGGACTCACTAAAGGTGTCTTTTCCCTGGACCACAAGGGTGCTTGTCTCCAGCCTAATCCCATGCTCCTGGGACCTGTGGGTCAGGCTGGTGCTGAGCAGTGGAGCACAGGCAGCCCTGCTTGGGACAGAGGCCACAGTGATGGGTCAGGCACCCTCCCTGACAGGACTTGCACCACTGGTGTAGGAACTGGTTCCCAGAGATAGAATATGGCTGTGAGAAACACGCCCGGGCAGCCAGTCAAACTGCACTGTAACTCTTGGGGTGGGGTGGGCCGGGGCCAGCACCATCCCTTCGGACTGGGTTAACCTGGGGGGCTGGTTAACCTGGGGGAAGCGGGGACTTCCTGCTGACAAGGTTTTGGGAGACATATTTAAGTAACATAGGAGACTGGTGACCCTATGACATTTAGAATTTGTGATGCAGGTCATATAGGTTACATTTGGGATGAAGAAAAGTGGGGCTTAAAAAATCTGAATTGTGTTTCCTAACCCCAATCTCCTTCCTTCTTACAACACAGCTCTGCCCACAGGACTTCTTATTCAAAGCCATCTCCTCTTCTGCAGCCCACCTCCAGCTTTTGGCCCAGATGTGCCTTAGTTTCCTCATTTCTCCCAAGTCTTCATGCAAAAACTCTGCTCCTTTCTACCTTTCCCTTTGCTTCTTTCCTATTCTCAAGGACCAGTTCTCTTTTTCCTTATGGTCTTCCCAAAGAATGACTTGCAAATTTAGAAACCAAACTCTTGTGGTCGCTGAAAAGATCTGCAGAAATCATTCCGCAGCTATTCCAATTTTGCAGAAAGGGGAACTCACAGTGGCTGGAATCCATTTAGAGCCGATTTGTAGCACTAATTTCCCAAACCATAACTCTAAGATATCCACTGAAACCCTTGAGGAACTGGAAGGATGTAAACTGTAACTGTATCACAAGGATATAAATTTGAAATATCAGTCCAATAAGATATACATGTGTAAGTTGAATGGTTGGTTATTTATTTATGATATGTGTCTATAATATATATGTTAAACACAGTGAGTTTAGAACCCAGTAGATACTTAACCCACTTTCTGAGTCTCAAGATTTTTGGTAAGGTTACTGTGAATTTCAGAAATAATACTAATAACTTTGAAATTGCTTAATTTTTATTAGAAGAAATGAAGCCTCATCTAGCATGATAGTATTTGTCATGAAGGCATAAAATTACATGAATAGAAGACAAAAGTGAATTTTAAATATCTTATTTTAAATAGGATAAGAAGTCAACATACTTAAATATTTTCTGTACATATTATTAATCGTATTATTCAAAGCATGGGGCAAAAGGATTAATTTTTAAATTAAATGGATAGTTTCAATATGCTAAATAAATAACGAACCCAATTAAATACACACTTGCTTAAGTTTATCCCTTGTATTAGAATTTTTCTTTTGGAATTCAAAATGATATCCAGTTTCTGCTGAATCCAATTAAAAAAATCATATTGTTGACTTTTGGTATTGAAGAGCTATTTTATCATGAGTTTTATATTAAAATGTTTTATATTGAAATAGAAACAAAAATAAATGAACATAGTAAGATCATTAAACATCTGCATTAATGAATATCACATTTTAAAGTAAAAATACTTTAAGGTATTTCTTTTTTTTTTTTTAAGGTATTTCTTAAAGACACTAGGGATGAATTTCCCTGCACCTTCACTAATGGCAACAAAGCCCCTTATTTGCAAATATAAGAGTTCAAAAAATAGAGGTTTTGGAGTAATTTTTATCACATACTTTAAAATACTCTTGCCTCATAAGCAGTTATTTATGACCAACATGCACATGTACATTTCAGTCTTCTTTCATTAAACCTCGCTTGAGACATGCATGTGCTTTTCAGTCTTGGAGACAACTAGAAAGGCTCTCCTTGAAAGGCTCCCCAGACTAAACCCAGAGACTTGGATTTGTCCATTTATTCTAAACAGTTTCTTTTGAGCAGAATAAACAGCATCATTACAAAAAATTTCTAGAAAACATCAAAGAAATGTGGTTCTTCCTTCACTTCTGAAATAAGGCATGAATTGTTGGACTGTATAAGAATGAGTAGGGTGAGTGCAGGGCTGTTCATGACCCAAAGGGTAAGGGAAAGAGTTTGGTGGTGTTACCAACCGAAATGTATCTCCCCCTAAATTCATATGTTGAAGCTCTACCCGCCTATGATTGTACTGAAGATAGAGCCTTCATGGAGATAGTGTTAAATGAGGTCACAAGGATAGGGTTCTAATCTGGTAGGACTGGGGTCCTTATAAGAAGAGAAAGAGACTACAAATGTGCATGGAAGTAGCGAGAAGGCAGTTGTCTGCAGCCAAGGAGAGAGGCCTCACCAGAAACCAACCCTGCAGACATCTTGATCTCAGACTTCCAGCCTCTAGAACTGTGGGAAAATGAATGTCTGTTGTTTAAGCTACCCAGTCTGGGATACCCTGTTATTAGCCCCAGCAGACTAATGCAAGGGTGTCCTTCCATTTACTAGTTCATCCCTTTCTGCGTGTCTGCCATACTCCCAACCCCATCCCACTGGATATTCAAGGTCCTCTTGCTGCATCCTGTCTCTCCAAGGCATCCACTGATCCCCTGTAATTCCCACCTGCTCTCCTGACTCCAGACATTTATGATATTCCACTCCTAAAAACATACTGATCCTACATTGCAAACCCTGAGAAACTTGCCAAATAAGTGACTGGTTTGCCTATTTTTTAGTTACTAAAACTTGCAAAGATGTACACGAACATGTAGCAACAAATAACTAATAAGCCATGAAGTTCTGAACACCTTTCATGTTCTCCTTTGAGAAGAGTATCTATGTGTGTTCCATTACAATTATGTCACCCCGCCATCACCCTGGCCACGACCAATTAGAACAGGGCTGGTCCTGAGCAAAAGGCGGCTAGCAATGGGACAGCTTATCATGCTGCCTATGAAAGAATTTTACCTGAGAGGACACTCCTCAATTGATAATGACTAAGCCAGTCAGATTGTGGTTCTATGAAAGTTTGAATGCAACACACAGAGAAAATCTCAGTAGGCATAAGGTATAAGTAGCAGAAGCCATGAGATAAAAAGGAGAAGAGAGAAAGAAGCGACTGGTAGAAGCAGGGGGAGTGGATGGAGAAGCCAAGAGAGAAGCCGCTTAAGAGACCACAAGGGCGACACTGAGATATGACACTTTTTAGTTCTCCAGGAGGCCCCATCCCCCAATTCTTGTGGGATTCACACAGTACCATAGAAGAGTGGTTAAGGGCATTGGGCTTGGGAACAGACATGGGTTGTGCCCCCAGCTGCCCAAATAATTCAACCGTGTACTTAAACTCTCGGTGACTCAGTTTCCCTGGTAAAAAGAGGGCAGTAAAATAACCCCGTCATGGGATTGCTGTGAGGATTCAGTGACATATTGCTTGTAAACTCCTTACTGCATTGCTTATATATAGGAAAAGCTTAATCAATTTTAGCTATTATTATAAACTGTGTACACTTATAATAAGCTCCCACCTGATGAAGTAAATGAAGTGTGGATCTATTCCTTGCAATGTGAAAGACACTAACACATAGTTATTATGACATAATGAATAACCTCTCTCTAAAAGACACTTACATTTTGCAGAGGTTTGGTGGGAATTAAGGTGTATAATTTCTAATACTCAACTGCTTACTTTTGCCCTAACAAAGAGGAGACGTGTGTGGAGAAGTTTGGGATTCCCCAAAGTAATCTGGCTAAATGGTAAGAAGTCTCATAGGCAAATCCTAGTATGGGCAATGCCAGTTAAACTCACTAGGACTTCTTATCTTCTCCTCCTAAGGTTGGGCATTCACTAAGGGGGCCAATTTTCAGGAAAGCAGACGTTTCTCATAGGACCAGGTTTCATAGAGAAATGATGGTCTGAGTAGAAAGGTCTCCTCAAACTCTTTCAAAGCAATCAGTAGGATTAACCAGAACTACTTAAAAGCAAAGATGAAAATTCAAATTCCATTCAAATGAACTTGATGGGCTAGTTCATGTGGCTCAAACAGTTGAGGGAAGAGTTTTGGGAATCAAAACCTTGGAACAGGAAATGCGACCCATAGGACTCTCTTTCCATAGGTTTTCTTTTTTTTCTTAAATATAAATTTTTATTTAGAATTAAAGCAAATACTTCAGTATCACAAAAATAGTATAAAACTTCGAGAAATATACCACTAGTTTGGAGTGAGCACTTATTTGCCCAATTACAACATGCAGACACACACAGAAAACATGCGCAAGCGTGACATTTCCATCCCCAGAGCAGCAGTTGGTTACACCACCCCGGACAGAGAGTGACATTGTCAGGGACTGAGGTCAAGGGCTCCGGCAGTGGTGACGTAGGAGGGGTGTGGACGTGCATTGCCCCCACTCCTGCTCAGCTGAAGGCCGCGAAGTATACATATAGAGATAGAGACAGAGATAGATACATAGATATAGATACAGATATAAGTATGTATGTGTGTATATACATGTATAACCTATTGGTAATGTTTCTCTGGAGAACCCTGACTAATACAGAAGGAGTTAACAGCCCAGTAGTCATTTCCTTCAGAATTCTGAATCTGGATCTCCTCCTCCTTTCCTCAATCTCATAATTAAACATTCTACTTAAATGAGAGGTACTTGCTGGGGAAATGCCACCTTAGAGCTCAGCCTGACAGACTTAACCATGACCTCCACTAGAAGCTGAGCATCGACTCTCCATTGCTTTTCACGCTTTTTCTTTGAGAATCCAAGCCATCTTTCAGTGACACCTAACTCCCTGGTGTGACTCAGGGAGTGAATGGTCCATGGAACGTCATGTGAAGTTCCCTACAGCAGGGTACTTTCTGCTTTAAAATTGGTACCATTGTCTGATGGGATATGGTCAGTGAAACCAATATAAAACACAGTCCAACTAACAGTCCTTGAATACGATTCCTGCATCTGTAGTGCACACGGGATTGGCAATGTCATCCTCAGAAAAGGATTCAAAAGCAGTCCACACGCAGTGGTAAGCTTGAGAAAAGGGTGCAGCACCAAGTCTGGTACGTCTGCCTGTGAAATCCAGGGATCCTCTTTCTACTCTGCTGTCATAGCTGGCACCCTGGGCACATTTCCAAACATTCTCAGCCTCATATGCTGGTGTAAAGTCATGGGAAGCTTTAGGCTGCTTTGTGGCAACATGGACAACATATATTACAACCGGAGCCCCATGAAGGCAAGGAGGCTCTGATGACATGGATGCAAGCATCTGCAGAAAGCCTTAATATAGACGCCACTCTCTTCCAGGCCATTCTTTTTTAAAAATTAATTAATTAATTAATTTATATTTTTGGCTGTGTTGGGTCTTCATTGCTGCATACGGGCTTTCTCTAGTTGTGGCGAGTGGGGGCTACTCTTCATTGAGGTGTGCGGGCTTCTCACTGCGGGGGCTTCTCATTGCGGTGACTTCTCGTTGTGGAGCATGGGCTCTAGGCACGTGGGCTTCAGTAGTTGTGGCTCGCGGGCTCTAGAGCGCAGGCTCAGTAGTTGTGGCGCACAGGCTTAGTTGCTCCAAGGCATGTGGGATCTTCCAAGACAAGGGCTCAAACCCGTGTCCCCTACACCGGCAGGCTGATTCTTAACCACTGTGCCACCAGGAAAGTCCCCAGGCCATTCTTATGTACAGGAAACTCCATAACCATCATGATATTGTTTGTGAAGTTCATTAATCTGGGAACTGCTCAGCCGGGTGATTCTGGCCCAGGGCATCCCATGAGGCTACGGCCGAGATGTCACCAGGGCCACAGTCATCAGAAGTGACTGGAGCTGGAAGATCTGCTTCCAAGGTGGTGCAGTCACAGGCTGGGAAGGTGGTGCTTGTAGCTCATGGGAGGCCTCAGTTTCTTCCCACACGGGCCTCTCCAGAGGCTGCCTGAGTGTCCTCATGACTCTCTGGATGACTTCTCCCTGTGCCAGGTGCCTTGGGAAACAAAGATGAATTCGACATCCATTTTGACCCCAAGGAGCAGACAGTCTTGAGACAGTCTGAAGTCACCAAACTGTGACTTTCCTGCTTGAGCTCCTTTCCCTCTGGAAGACAATAAATGGTCTCAAGATATTGCCTCTCAGGTTAGACCTTTCTTCTCTGAGTCTTCCCAGTACTTAAAAAGACTACAACCAGAGTCATGGCACCGTCCACCCAGCTCACGGCAATGCCGGGAAGCCTATCACAGCAATGCCGGGAGCCCGGTCTCCGGCGAAGCTTTGTGGAAGAGACGGGCTTGGAAGGATGAAGAGGATCTAAAACATTGTTGAGGGCGAACGGGAAGAGGGGCGGGGGCAGGAGATCTGCCGCCAGCGATGCCACAAAATGATATACTCTCCAGAGGTTTTCAAACTCTCATGGGCTTCATTTCCTCCTACTTTGTTTACCCATTGTGGCACTTTACAGCAACAATTAATCAAATTGTCACGTGTCCGCCCATGTCATGGTCTGGACAGGAATTTTAGATAGTGGGGGAAGAGGAGTTTCTACAAAGGTATATAGTCCAGACAGAAAACCTGTGTTTACTATAGTAATTCGCCTGAGATCCCACAGCTAGTAAGAAGCAGAGACTTGAACCAAAGCCTTTGAACTCCAAATCTCATGCTCTTTCTTCAATCACACTGATGTTGATTACTGAGTTCTTTTGTTTTCCAGTCATAGAAAGTAGTAATTCTGATAGCAGTGGTTATGCTTCCTTGTTTGAAACATAGTAGACATTCTCTACAGGTTGAATTACTTTACTCTTTCTGTCAAGAATTTCCAACCTTGAGCACTTCCTACTGTTTGATCCTGCGTGATGATTCCCTCCGATGAGTATCAGAGTGTAATGATGCATTGTTAGGTCTTTGTTTTTAGTCTCTCAAGCATGGACATGAGCTTAGGCTTGCACTTCCCTATTAAATCCTACTGTGCATCAACTACTCTCTCCCTTGTTCCCAGCTCCATGCATTCAAGTAGGAGCAGACAACTTATTCTGGTCCATGGGCTATGAGTAGAAATGACACATGTCACTTCTAGGTCAGAGCAGGAAGAGTAAATGTGAATTCTCATGGACTCGTTCTTCCTGTCATGATGGCCTTCCAGATGATGGGACTTCCCTAAGTCTGACTTTGAGGAGCAGAGCCCTTCAATCTCCCCTGCATCCCGTCTGCCTGTCAACCAGCCCTGAGCCTCCAGCATGAGAAATCAGATTGTGTTGTATGAAGACTCTGAGATCTTTGAATTTACTTATCACTGAAGCATAGCCTACCATCTCCTGGAAGTGAAGTGCTGTATTAAAAAATAAATTGTGTAGTGTTGACTTAATGGTTGGCAGTATGTGGTTAGGAGTCTGATATCAAAGGTAAGGAGCATAACCCGTGTTATGCAGTGGTAAAACATTTGGCAAAACTGTCACTGCAATAACTTAGTAAGTTTGCATATTTAAAGAACTCACATTTCTAGGGGAAAGTGAGTGAAAAACAAAGTGTTTGTGGTAGAATGTCTTGGTTATTATTTGTTGTGTTTTACAAGATAGTAAAGAGAGAAAGAAAAGGATGACTGGTTTTATAAGTAGAAATACAAGGAAATAGAGACTTCTAGAAATCCAACACTTTACCATGTTGGAATAGCTGATTGATTTTTACTCCCAAAGAAAGAGTTAAAATTAAGAACTTGAGGAAAAGTCCATTAAAACAGATATTTTTGGCAAGAATCAGATTAAGGATGTTACTTCATGGTTACTTAAAACCTCTCAATGGTTTAGACTTTTTCCCGAAAAAGATCAGATAAAGGATCTGGCTTTACCACTTACTACTCCAGAGAGGCTCAAATATACTGAGAGGTAAAAAATATATTGAGGGGGTAAAAAAGCAAATAAATATAGCAGCTCTGAAGTCTATGTCTCCAAAGAACTATACTGTGGATATTATAATATGAAACCGATTAAGCCAGACAGACAATGCACCTCTAAAGTATTCAGCGAATGATACTTTCAAAAAACCTATGAACTTGGAATAAAAAATTCATGAGCCTTAGAGAACTGAAATAACTTGTGTGCCCCCCTCGTACCCCTATGGAAGGTAATGGTCTGGAAAGCTGTATCCCCTAAGGAGGTTGAAGTATATATCTTCCAAAATATTGTAAAGGATGCCTCATCCTGTTTGTAAACACTTGCTCACACCTGCCTTACATGCAAAATTGACTGGATGTGAACTTAATTTGATCTTAAGTTTTCCCGCGTCACTCCAAAGGAAATGGGATACTTTGATGACCATATGGTCACCTTGCCCAGGACAGATTAGAATACAATGATCTATGAACACTCCAGTTTAAGGATGCAACACTGAATGTTGTAACCTTGAATCAATGGAATGTGAGGTATATCGATACCGTCCAGGTCCCAGTTGGAAGATACACCCAACCTGCCACAGCAGTGATGGAGCAACCTGTGACATTGGTTCCCTGAATCTCTCCAAGAACCCTTGAAATGGCAACAAGCAGAAGATATCTGGTAGTGGTCAAGACAGAGAAAAACTGACCAATTCAGAGACACAGTTTGTAAACCACTTTACCACCTTTTTAGCTTGCTTACTCATTTAGACTTTGGAGGAAATAAATGCTGGAATTTATAAATGTTTAACTATGTGGTCGTGTGGTTTCCTGAGCGCATACTGCTACTCAAAGAACTGGATGTTTGCTGTGACCCAAGTGAGACAGAAATTGAAACTAAAATTGGAAATTCAATTTCAACTAAGGGCATATTCTGTAATTCCCATTTTGGATGCGGCCAAGGTGTATAATGGAAAAAACAGCAATCTTTCAGATGTGGTGCCAGGCGTCACAGAGAACAAAGGAATAAGAAGCTTTTCCCAGAGACCAGAGTAAGACTCTAATCAAAAAAACCCTCTAAACCCCAGTGTAGGAGGTCTTGGCCGCACCCGTTCAGTGTGATTTCAGAATTACTGGGCTCAGTGACTGCCAGGTATCCTCCCATCCTTCCCCTTCTAAACGGGAGTGTTTGTTGTGGTTACCCTGTCCCTCTCTTACTGTTACATGTTGGGTATGTTGGCAGATGGGTTGCAAATTATTTGCATTTTAATACATCTTTAGGACAGAGGATCACATCTGGATAAGACAACTCCTTAAAACCTAGAGATCTGAAACTTAGAGCTAGATGTAGTGAATAAATTAATCTTCGGAGATGCGTTGAGTATGTTCTATGTGAGTTAAGACATTTTTGGTAACCACAAGGGTAGACTGTTGTATAAATATTGACTGCTCATCAAATATCCCTGTGCTTGTACACATTTCCCAGCTCCCTTTTACATAGGCAGGGCCATGTGACTTGTTCTGGCCAATGGGCTGTGAGCAGAAAAGATGTGTGTTACTTTCAAGCAGGTCTAAGTTCTCCACGCATTGTTCTTCCCTGCTGTGCCAATTCCTCACCTGGCCCTTAGGTGACTAGATGCGACACAGCTCCTCTTCCCCCCAGCCCCCAAACAAGTATAAACAAGGAAGAAGACACTGCTGTGGGAAGCCACTGGCACTGTAGAGTTCATTTGTTCTTTCAGCATTACCTAGCCTATCCTGACTAATACAAACTCTAAAACTTCAACATGGGCATGCATATTAGATAGTAAAAATATCAGTGACAATCTCTTATAATAATAAATTGAGGGCTTCCCTGGTGGCGCAGTGGTTGTTAAGTATCCGCCTGCCAATGCAGGAGACATGGGTTCGAGCCCTGGTCTGGGAAGAGCCTACATGCTGCGGAGCAACGAAGCCCGTGCACCACAACTACTGAGCCTGCGCTCTAGAGCCTTCGAGCCACAACTACTGAAGCCCGTGTGCCTAGAGCCCGTGCTCTGCAACAAGAGAAGCCACCGCAATGAGATGCCCGCGCACCAAAATGAAGAGTAGCCCCTGCTCGCCGCAACTAGAGAAAACCCGTGTGCTGCAACGAAGACCCAGTGCAGCCATAAATAAATAAATAAATTTATAAAAATAAATAAATAAATTGAGATGTACATTACAAAACATATATAACATACGTAAGGAGAATGAATTATCCTTATGGCTAAGTAAAGTATTTTTACTTTTGCAATTTGACCTTAGTCTTTATATATTACCCAGTCCTTAAACATCCAATTGTCTAGAAATGTGCTATTTTACCATTGTAATGTCATCCTAACATCCCTCTTATAAATATCAAGATTTCTCTGGGTATTATCCCATCTGCCTGGACTCTTAGACTTTAGTGCACTCCCACATGGATACAACCTTCATCGGTCACTAGCCAGCCACAGAAAGCACCTTCCCATGAACCGAACCTAGACCACAGCAAATCCAACATTAACAGGGTCCTTTAAGGCAGTATGAAAATGAGTTAACTGACTTAGGAATGTCAGGCACGAGGTCAGGGACCAGGAAAGATGCTTCTGAGCAGATGGGCAGACTACACTTGAACCCTTGGCATTGGCTACTTATACACAAATGGGATATGGAGGAACCCTGCAAACAAATATGTAGGCGGCTGAGAAATACAAGAAGCTGAAATGGAGGGTAAGTAGAACGTGCCAAGTATCAGAACAATTTCAATCAGGGTGAGGAAAGAAGAGAAACCCATCACAGAAGCCTCTGGTTAACAGTTATCAAGCAAAGGCTCTGAGCAAAGATAATCTGGATCCTGGAAACAAAAAGATCCAACACAGTGAAGACACATCTACTCGGTAAAGGGCAGTTTTTCTTACACAGAAATTTTAAGCAGTGTAGAATGGTATTATGATAAACAATACAAGGATAATATCCTTAAATACAAAGTGAAATGGTATACTTTCACTGGCACTTTGCGAAGAAGTAAATCTTGTAATATAGTGAGTATATCTGTTCTAATCATAAATAAAAGTGAGGTTTTTTAAAAAAACAACTTTTTTTTTTCACTCTGATCAGTGCAAGTAAATTTTAAAACTTTTCTAAAACTTTCAGAATATAAGACTATATTCTGGCAGCCAGTAGCTTTCGTGGTTACTCTGCCCATCTCTGTAGGTCCTATCACTCCATCAGGCAGGAACACTCTGGGTTTATGTCTCAGCCTCATACAAGTGGGGAGAGTTTTCTTCTATAAAGATTTCTCGGGAAGGAGAGTACACATACAACACACACACACACACACACACACACACACATGATTTTTGTTTCTACAAATACAAATAAAACTTGGCTAAGTTATCACTGATGTCATTCAGAAGTCACAATGGACAGTGGAAAAAAAAACTGAAAGAGAACAGAGGCTGAGCAAAGGTAGCCAAATTCATTTGAAACTTTGAAAAAGTCTTTTTATATCATAGGCTAATGAAACACTTATGTCTTGGTCTTGGTTTATATTTCTATTAGTGGTTATAAAATTGATGAAAGGAGGAAGAGAAGCAGAATAATTAACATTAACATCTGAGAAGAAAGGAAAGTCTACAAAGCTTTTAAAGGGATCATGATCAAGAAGAAGTGAACAGTATTAGACTGCAAATTAATTAGAGAAAACTTTTCTCTCCTAAAAAGTTCCCATTTAGTGCTACTTTGCAAGTCATGTCCATGATTAGTTATACTTTTGAAGACGTCCCTTTAAGCTGATCTGTGATCGAAACTCAGTGGCAACCTCACGTCGTTTTGGTGTATTATACCTTTTTGGATAACTTTTTATATGAAATTCATAGCTTTATAAAATGTTTTAAAAAATATCGGTATGTGGGGGGGGGTTATGTCATTCATTCGTTCATTCATTTTTCTATTTCTCAAATATTTATTGAACTTCTGTGACATTCAGGCATTCTTCTAGGTGATGGGGAAGCAGTCCTGAACAGAAGAGACAAATTTTCTACCACGTGGCGCTTACATTCTATTGGAGAGAGAGATAATATACAGATAAGTAAATAAACACATAATGCTACGTCAGCGTTGGAAGAATTCTGACAATTTTAAAGGCTCTGTGAAATATATGATAAAAAGACTGCATTAAAATATTTAATGTTTCTTTTTTTATTAGTAAATATGAAAACTTTATAATGGGGGGTACTGTATCTGCTATCTTGCTTTTTCTTCACTTACCACTTTGTGAGCATGTTTCTTTGTCTATAGTAGTCTTCAAAAATATGTTTTCAATAGCTGTAAATATTATAGGCTATATACACAAATGTGATTCTTGCATTATTTTTGACAGTTTCTATGGTCCTATAAATTAAATGTATGTACATAAATCCTTATCTGCATATCTGATTATATCCCCAGGATAAGGTGCATAAAGTGGAATTACTGGGTCTAAATGTATGTATATTATGACTCAATGTATGTTGCAAAATAGATCTATAGAAAGGTTACACTTCCTCACCGTTATCTCAACAACATGAGATATTAAGTAGATTTAAACCCTCAGCCAAAATCCACTATTTTAAATTACGTGTCTCTTTACGGGAGAGGTTGATTTAAAAAAGATAGGTTTATAACGCACTCACCTTTCTTTAGTGAATTCTTTGTCATGTGCTTGTCTTTTTTCCCTTGGGCTGATAGTGTATTTCTTTTGATATATGAGATATTCCATGTATGAATCATGTATTCGCTGCAATTTTTTCCGAGTGGTCATTTAGATTTACGTTGTTAGCGACATTTTTACATCAGAAGTATTAGACTGCAAATTAATTAGAGAAGGCAGCAGTTAGCCAGCTGCCTTTCAGCAGATTAGGGACTGTTTAGTTCTTATGCACTCAAACTTAGTGCCCTTTTTTCTTGATGATTGCTTCTATTCCTCTGGTGCTTAGAAAGCCTTCCCTATGCTGAAATCAGTAACCATATTTCTTATGTTCTTCTAGTTGTTTTTCTAAATTTTATTTTACTTTCTTATTTAGCTCTTTAATCTAGGTGGAATTAATTTGGTACGATGGGGCTTTAATTTGAGCCTTTTCCAAATCGTTCGTTTTCTTACCACCATTTGTTAATGAAATAATCCATCCTTTCCCCTATAGGTTTGTGATACTTTTTCATCTGTTAAATTACACACACACACACACACACACACACACACACGAGCCTTGTTTCAGCGCTTGCATTAATCTGTTTAAAAGGTTTTCTTTTTAAAATGTGTCTGTCGGGGGACTCATCTGTTAAATTTACACACACACACACACACACACACACACACGAGTCTTGTTTCAGCGCTTGCATTAATCTGTTTAAAAGGTTTTCTTTTTAAAATGTGTCTGTCGGGGGGTAATGGTAAGTAAATACTTTTTGTCCCAGAGAGCCTTGTTTCAGCGCTTGCATTAATCTGTTTAAAAGGTTTTCTTTTTAAAATGTGTCTGTCGGGGGGTAATGGTAAGTAAATACTTTTTGTCCCAGATGTTACAAAATTACAATAATTCTTAGTATTGTCTTGACGGAACCGAGGAAAACCAACGTTGCGGAGGCATTTAGGACCCAGGGGAAAGCCAGGCTCCATACAGAAGGACAGAGTCTCGGGCGCACACGCCTCCTACCAAAATCACAGCCCCTAAGAGCCAGGGCTCTCATTCACAGCTTTCTAGAGAAATCTGAGCCCGAACCTGCCAGAATAGGGGATCTCACCCACTCAGCTCAGCAACGAGGACACCTGCAGAAACACATTCCCAAAGCAAGGCTGGGCGGCCGTGTGAAGGTATTTGTTGCCTTTTTTCTCCCTTCTATATTTGCAGCGCCTCCCCGCCTTTCTCCGCTCTTGTGATGCCATGGCTGCGGCGTTTCAGCACTTCGGTGCGTGGACAGCTCCCATCTGCAATCCCTGCTCACTCCATCCCTCTCGCACCCCACTCTCCACCCCCTCCCTGGTCCATCCTCCCCCCCCCCGCCCCCGGCGCCCGCTCAGCCTGCGCTCCTTACACCATCAGCCCCCCATCTCCACCATCACCGTCATGATCTCCACCATCACCAGCGTCGTAACTACAGTCAACACAACTGTGCCTTGTCACTTAGACAAAGCCGCAGGTCCGCAGGATAGAGGAAAAGAGCCCAAGTTTTCAGGCATAGAAAGGAAAGTTCAGGTGGACTACACCCCTGAAAACAAAGAGACGCCTGCTTGAGAGAACGGGAAAGTGAAGACAGTAGAGAGAGACCCTGGGCAGGGGGACAGATGGGGCACTTGCCAGACACCAGCAGTTAGCCAGCTGCCTTTCAGCAGATTAGGGACTGTTTAGTTCAGGAAATTAACATGGCCTGCGGTATAGTATTATTCCGGTGAAATAGCTGTATAAACTCAATCCATGTTCCTGGTTTCCCAGTGGAGAGCCACCAGGAAGCGGCGGAGGGGGGGTGATTGATGACTCATATTCACCCACAGGCTGGTTTTCCTTCCTAAGCGTTTATTGCAGAAACTCTGGAATTAAGTTTTTTACTGAAATGTTTTGTAAAATGGAGACCCCAAAGGTTAACTCTGTGTCCAGAATGAAAATTAAAATGATCATGATGATAAGAACCTAACAAATAGGGCTCTCTTTGGAAAGTGTTATTTGTCCAAATGTCTCTTCCTGTCTACTTATTTAATTTCAATTTTCCAATCTAAAACCTCTCTTTGAAGCAGAGAAGATAGATCCCTTGCCCAAATGGCCAAAGTAGTAATGATATTCAGAGCAGATGGCCTGGCTTTGTTCATCCTAGTCAAGGACTGACTCGGATTTGGAAGGCGAGATTTCTGTGTGCTTTCTCAGTAATCAGGCGATAACACCATTTTCCTATAATAGTAAAGGGTAATAGAGTGGGGAAAAAATGGGAAAGGCATTTTATGTAACTGTGTTCTACCAGGTTCTGCTTTTAGAGTGCTAAGATTTTCTATCTCAGCTGAAAGGAAGTTAGGGTCTTCAGATATCTTGAGGGTACAAACACAAGTCATAGCACCTCTTTGATTTAGCCAGGATCATCTGTTTTTTAAGAGCTAACAAACCTCAGAAAATAAGTGCCCGAGCCTGTCATAAATAAAAATCTTTTCGTGGGTACTCATTTAATCAATTGTTACCAAACAGCAAAATGCTGGAGTTTTTAGCAAATTGTTTTTCATAAAATCAACATCTTTATTAAAAATGAGATGGATTATAATTTCATATGGGGATAATGTCAGTCACATGTAACAACCAAGTTTAAACCAAAGCACAGAAAAGGTTGATTAAAAAATCCCCGTTGTACATTTATTCTGCCTCTTTAAAAAGAAAAAGAAGCAAGTTTTGTCTAAATCAGCTTGCTCATTATCAGAGGCATTGTCAAAAAAAAAATAGTCACAAACAAGGAACTGCTGGAAGAAGTTTTGAGGAAAAATTCACATCAAATACCCTTCTTGAATAAGGAATAGTAGCATTTTGTCAAAAGTTATTTACTGCTATGAATTAATTCTATCTGCATCTAAAATTCACTCACTTTTGAATTCAAACCAAGAAAACTAGTGAAAATACCTGGTGAAATGGATTTTAGAGAGGAAGGAAATCTGGTCATCTATATATTGTCCTTAGATTGGTAATATCCACAGTAAACTGGACTTCTCAAGTCCCCAAGCAACCAGATTCTTAAAACTCCCTTATCTGTCTGCAAAGACCGGTTCAGCCCAGACAAATTTTAAAAATGTATATACTGCCAGTTCTAGCTGCTTGAACTAGAAACTCAGGCCAGGAATGTAGTGCCTTCAATGCTACGTCTTCCTGTGCCTCATACGATTTCCTGTGGCTGGGGAAATTTCAAAACAATGCTGCTTCCATGAGATTTACAGGCATCTGTCTCAGAAGCAATGCTTTTCTTTGACTAAGATATTATACTGAGCTCATTAATTTTTCTAAAGTGCCACTATCCTGGCTTCCCCTTTTGTTTTTTCTATTAAGGGATATTTTGCTTTTTCCATATTTTCAATAACAGAACTTTCTCATTTTTATGATGGATTTAAAGGTGAACAGAAAACGCACTTTCCAGCAGAGTGGCATCATAACATTTTTGTAGACATGTTCCCAGAGAGGTGCATCATTTAGAATCATGGAGTATCAAGCTGGAAGGTCATTCATTCCCAAATGGGGGAATCTAGAACTCCAGAATTGGTGGTGTCTTTTCACTTCTGCAGGTTTCACAAAGGGACACCTTAGTAACCCTGAGAAGCCTATTCACGATTTTACACATTTCCCCAGCAGAGGCATCCTTAGTAAATGGATCCAGGCTGACTTGGATCTTCTCTGCTTTCCCGTTAAATGGTGACCCAGAGGACGTAACACAGCAGAATGGGTACACAAAGTATGAAATTTGGCCGCATGCAATCAGCCCAGAAATACCCCTTAAGCTAAGAGGGATCTTTCCCCCATTACATCTTTCTCCCAAATTTTTATTGTTTTGATTATTGTTCATTTTATCCAGTTGTTTATTTACTGGACTAAATTTCAGGAGAAGATCCACAGTATTAGTCTAAGACTGTAGCCTCCACTGTCAGCCCCAAGTGTACATCTCTCTAGAGAAAACTGTGGTTATTTTTCAATCCAAGTTTTTCTTAGCTTAATGGAAGGTTTATCTTCTTTGGCTTGATTCTTCATGGATGCAGAAATCAACTGGTCACTCTCCTCTCCATAAAAAAGCTTTCATTTATTCAGTTAATAAGTTAGTTCATTATTCGCCACTATTTCTGCTGATTCCCACAGCCCCTTATCATCTTGTGTCTGGCTGGGTAACCCTATTCTCCCCCTTTACAGACCTGCTATCACATGAAAGTTTCTGTGCGGGGGGCTCAATTCTCTGTGAGCTTTCTTCTTCCTGACTGCTGAGCCAGTAGGGTTTTCCCCATATGTGTCTGAGATGATCTACTCTTGTCTTCTGGACACTTTTAGCCACATCTCCAATTTGTAGGTATCGTTCAGACCTCTCTCCATCTACTCTCCTTAGAATAACATCATGTCAGTTCAGCCTGTGTTATTGCTGACATGTCTTACGTAAAGTTCCACACCTCTATGTGTGTCAAGTACATAGTGTACTCAGTGTTCACTAGTTTGTAGTTTTGGAGGGAATAAGAGAGAATCCGTGGGCCTGGAAATGGCACTTGGGAACTCCAGTCCCAGGCTCTATAAATAAAAGACATCTAGTCTTATGTGTGGACAAAATAAATCAAACTAAACATGTAAGATCTGTCTCTCTTTCCTTTTCTCTCTCCCTCTCTCTTGCTTTCACTTGCTTCCTTCCTCCTTCCTCCCTTCATTGCTTTTGGTTGGTATATAGAGCATGCCAGCATGTTTGAGAACAATTAATGAGGTGATCTTTTATGAGTGTCAGTGCTCCAAAAGGAAGTGTCAGTGCTCCAAAAGCACACTGGGAGTGCTTTTACTCTCCTCTTGGACAAAGTAGCGCTGCTGTCCGCAGACAGAGTGAGCTCTGAATTCAGGGGTAATTAACCCACCTTCTCAACCCCTTTGATTATCAATCCTTTAGGTCAGTGCTTCTCAAACATTAATGGGCATCCAAATTGACCGGGGATTCTGCTAACCATTCAGCACGTCTGGGTGGGTCCTGACATCTGAGACCCCAACAAGCTCCAGGAGCTGCGGATGCTGCTCAGCCATGGACCATATACTTTGAGAAGTAATGGCAAAGAACATATGCCTTCTTTTTTTTTTTTTTTTTTTTTTTTTTTTGCAGTACGCGGGCCTCTCACTGTTGTGGCGTCTCCCGTTGTGGAGCACAGGCTCCGGACGCGCAGGCTCAGCGGCCATGGCTCACGGGCCCAGCCGCTCCGCGCCACGTGGGATCTTCCCAGACCGGGGCACGAACCCGCGTCCCCTGAATCGGCAGGCGGACTCTCAATCACTGCGCCACCAGCGAAGCCCTTCAGTTGCTATTTTAAAGGGAGCCAAGGGAGTCTATACAATGAATGTTTATGTGGCAAGGGCAAGCCCTGGGCTACTACTGAGCTAAAGGCAACAGAAAGTTGACCATGAGCCAGGGGCTAAATCTGGCCACACTACACTTTCAGATGATTAAAGGTCTCCCCTTTATCCTTCTAGACTACTCTCCCTGCCCCGGGTATAGATAGCTCATATCTGCAAGTTGGCTAATGTTTGATAGAAAGCCAATGGATTGGAGTTCAATTTGTTACTCACGAGGCTTATGTCCCCTTGCCAGTACTTATGCAGAGAGTCCTACAAACCCTGATGGTCAATCTCAAATTCATCACTTGGAAATAAGATTCCTTTCTGGTCAGCATCATAGAATATTGTAATCAACCGACCTCTGAGATTTAAATATAGGCTCCACTGGCAGTAAGGGAGCATATCACCTTTCAGGAAAGATTTCAAATAGAATTGTACTTAAAAAAAGATTTTTGCTCACTGTGACTTTTGATTTTAGTTTTGATATATCAGCAGCATCTATTTTTATTTCATTCAGTGTAAAAGTCCCTTTCAGCACTCCTAGGGGGAAATACATATTCAGTTAAAAAATTAGAAGTGAGATTTTAGAAAGGTGAAGAGCCATAAGGGTTAACCTAATTCAATATACATTTAAAATTTTGAAACACATCTTTCACACTTACTGATGGCTGAGGTAGTTGATTAGACTTCCATGTGGAAAGTTTTATCACTGAGATTCATTCTCCATCTTTTTCTTATAAAAGAAACCCATGAAACAAATATAGGTATAGTTTCTCATTTTGTATCTGTGTTAATTTAAATTGATGTGTATTTAAAATTGTTCTTTGCATTATCAAGAACATTCAGAAGCAATAAATATTTGAGGTATTGTTCATTAGTTATTGATGTTCTTATGTTTCAAACAATATTTAGGATTTATAGATTTCATCTTTCTGGTCATGACAACAATATACTCTTTCCTCCCAAATTTGGCCAATTTTACATCCCTTAAATGTTCTTCCTTAGGATTGATGGGGTGTAGGTCTGTGCTTGCTGTGTGAGTGAGTCTGAGGGCACTGATACCCAGGCTGGTAAAGAGAAAGCACCTATTCTGAGAGGCAAGGTAGGGCAATGGACAGAACACAGGCTTTGAGTCAGGCAGGTTTGGTATGAATCTTGGCTCTTCCACCTATACTTAATCTATCTAAATCTCAGATTTATCCTTTTATCTAATAAGTAATAACCTAGCTTTAAAGGTTGGTGTGGAGATTAGACTATATAATACCAAAGCCCGAGGCACCTAACAAGTAGTCACAAATACTTGTCTGTTTTTTCCCCTCACTTTTAACACTAGCTCATTATCTAACTTAATGCCTGGTGCTTAGCTGTGCTAGGCTTCAACATCCTTTTATCTACCTGGAGACAACAGAAGTATGATATCAACAAGAATATTACAGTAAATGTAAACTGGAGCTTTTCATTTTCAAAGCACTTTAACCTACATTATTTCACATGATTCTCAGCATCTCCCAGGGAATTATCTTTATTCTACCTATTGCAGAATCATTGTAATGATGAAAAAAGATAATTGATGTAAAATGCTTTGAAATAACGATACACATATGTACATATTTGTAGATGATAATTGATGTAAAATGCTTTGAAATAACGATACACATATGTACATATTTGTAGATAATTGATGTAAAATGCTTTGAAATAACGATACACATATGTACATATTTGTAGATAAGACACGGTTACTATTATTCTGATTGTTATCCTATATTTAATGTGTGTTTCTAAGGATAATGAAATAAATGAGAATAATAGATTATAAAATAACCAAAATAGATTTCATTTGAATTATTATACTTTCTGAAATGATTTTTCCACCTAGACCCCTTGGTTCATAAAGACTAGGGTATGTGTTTATAAGTCTGCGTGTGCAAATACACTTTCGTAAGATTGAATTCCATATGAGGAAATACACAAATACGTATTTTTTCTAATGTAAATTTGAGATGAAGTATGAATCTGGAATCTATGGATGCCATGATTTCAAATGTCATGATGTGGAGACTCTTCTTTCCTCCCCCTCACACAAAACTACCACTACCTAAATTTCTAGTTCATTAGAAAAAGCATGGATTAGAAATGGAAGTAAGCTTCTACCCTGGGCTCCCCAGAGAGTGTAATGAGTTACTCTTCATGTATTTGAAACAATCTCTAAATAAATAATCATTTCGGACCCACCCAGCAGTGGAAGAGAGAGTTTCCGAGGCTCACAGGAACCTGCCTATGCCCCCTTGGGTTATCAAGCACATTTCGATGCCCAGGCTATGCTTGGAACTCTACTAGGCATGCCGACATATCAGTCCTTCAAGTAGAATGGCAGGGCCTCGGATTTGTCATTTTAGCCATAGGAAAATACGTAAAGGCAGAGCAAAAATCAACGATAGCCGGAAAAGTCATATGTAGGTAGATTTTAAATAGTTCCAGCCATCTGCTGATGAAATATGAGGACAAGATGGTAACTGGACATTTGTGAGGTATGGCGTTAGGCCACCCTAAAAATGTCTGTTGACCCCTTAGGCACGTTTAGGCTTACAGAATAGTGAATTTGGATGGAATTTTAGGGAAGGAGAGTGAGGTTCTGGCAGGGATGGTAACTTGCTGAAGGTCACATAGGTCTTAAGTGGTAAATACTAGAACCTCTCTGCTACATATAAGGATGGAATAGCACAGTCATAAAGAACATGGGACAGCAGAAATATTACTTAAGCTTAAACCCCCTTCTGACTCTTGGTAACTGTGTAACCTAGGGAAAGTCATTTACCATCTCCTGTGCCTGTTTCCTCAGCTGAAAAATGGGGACAATAATATACTCATCTCATATAGTTGTTCTAAGGATTAAATAATATACTATATAAAAAAGAGAGTATACAAGTGCCTGGGACATCATAAATACAGTTATAATAAATAACAAATTGAAGCAATTCTTATTACCACCAGGACAGAAACCGCTCCTACTTCTTCAGGTGATACCTAGTCCAATGTATCCTTTATACTTGTTTGACCAATTCAGAAAAGTTGAATGAGAACCAAATCCTTCATGTGAACAAAAAAAGTTACAGTTGAAAATGCTACATCTGGAGAACATTCTTGTATAGCACAGCATTTTTAGTGCCTTAAATCTTATCAATTGAAGCTGTTATTTTTAGTAGCAGTCTATTCAGACTTCTGAAATGAAGGATTCGCCTTTAATGGAAAATGTCTATTTCATCCTAAGTATGGAACCCAGTGACCCTGGCTTGGGTATTCTCCCCGGCAGCTTCCACTGTGTGCTGAGCACAGAACGAAGATACAGACTGAGACAAATTTACTTCAGAGGTTATAGACTGGAGGCATAACTATGTGTGGGAGTGGGCCATGAAAAATGCAACCTCAACTCTCCCCTTGAACTCACAGTAATTTATCTTGGAAACATTGTTGAGTTCCCTGAACTGCAAGATAAGTAACTTGCTCCCAGCAGCTTTAAATATTCTGCCAGGGACGAGCCTTCGCTATGCCTTGTGCTCTGAGCGCGCTGTGCCATGGCTGGAACCGTGAATAGCACCCAGCATGCTTCAAAGAGGCAATGATCTGAAGTACAGTGTGCCTAGGCTAACTTCTTCTGGGAAAAAACGACTTTGTAGATGAGGAAGGAAATTAAACGGCAGCTGCCACACCCTCATTTAAGGAAGACAGTCCTAGAGGTACCCAAACAGAAGGCAAAACCACTTACTTGTTAAAACAACATTTTGCCTACTTTATTAATTGGTTCTCTATGTACGTAGGTATATGGCACCTACTCAGTGTAGGCACAGTTCCAGGCACTGAGAATAGGCAGTGAACACAACAGAGTGGCTCTGCTCATGGCACGGACCCTCTGTGTGCCAGGCGCTGTGCTGGCAATACGCAGATGAGTAAGATCCAGGTAATTAATGAGATTCTGTGCAAGGAGTTCAGAGTGAGAGGGGAGAGAGGAACATGGCAATAAAATGTGGTGTGGTCAGGGCTGGAGGGCTCCCTGTGACCTCTGAAGGTGAGGGAGGGTTCCTGGAGAAAATGATCTCCAAGATGACTCCTGAAGGGGAAAGAGGAGTTAATCAGTGGTTTTTCTAGACAGAGGGAGCATCTTTTGCCAAGGCCCAGAGAAGAGAGAAGAAACTACAGGTGTCTCGGTGTGGCTGCATGGCTGGAGGGTGAATCTGGAGAGACAGATAGGGACCAGATGATGAAGAGTCTTGGAAACCATGTCACAGAGTTTTATATTTCATCCTAGGACAACTGGAAGCTATTGATCACTGTCAATCAAGCAGTGACATGAGCAGATTTCAACTGCGGTACAGAGAATGGACAAGAAAAGGGCAAGGTTGCTCGCAAGGGCACCATAGGGAGAATGCTGCAGAACTAAACAGATGAGTGGAGACGCGGTCTACACAAAGACAGTGAAAATGGATGGAAAGAACAGGGAAGATTTAAGAAATATTACGGAAGTGATTGCCTGGATGTGGGCGGTAAGGGAGAAGGTGGAATAATAGTTGACTCCCAGGCTTCTAGCGTGGGAAACTACACAGAGATGATGTCAGTCAGTAAGAGACGGAGGTGGATGCGCAGATTCAGGATAAGGAACTACGATTAGTTCAGTTTTGAACACACTGCGTTTGTGGCGTCTAGGGGACATCTAAGTGGGGGTGATCAGTGAGCAACTGGGATGTGTAAGTAAGCCTGAAGATCAGGAGACAGCTATAGACTGAAGTTATTCACACGCAGGTGGTTAAGTCACGGTTGGATCCTGGAAAATAGCATATGGACGTGGTGAGCACAGAAGAAGATGGAACAGGAATGGATAGAGGTTAGGAGAGAAATAGGGTATATGGAATCACAGAAAAGAGCGGGAAAATGGGAGAGCTTTAAGAAGGATGAAGCCATCAATATCAACTGCTGATGGGGTCGCCCATAATAGGTTACCAAAATGTGTCTACTGGAGGCAGCAGCAGACAGGTCATCCGCTAGTAGAATGACCATCTGTCTGGGTCTGCTCGCAAATGTCCCCATTTATGCCTGTTGTTGAGCATTATTGTTATTAGTGGCCCCTGGTGCCTAAATTTGGATAATAAATGATACGATCATCCTGGTCATTGGTTGGTGAGAGCAATCAAGGATAGACTGCAATGGGTGTAGAGATGAATTTTGAAGCGGTGTGGTGAGGCTAATAGAGAGGGAATTTAAAAATCAGATGGATGTCGAACTAGACGGATTTTAAAGATTCTTCCAATCCTGGGACTAGTGCATTGCACTGTTTTCCTTTACTATTCTAAGTCCTTAAGAATCAGTGAGAATCAAGACTCCGTGATACTTCTTATTTTCACACATTACAGAGCTAAGTGCTACTTTCTTACAAATTAGTTTACAAGACCAGCATTCTGTAAATAAAAAATTTTTACTATTCTATATTCATTCTTGAAAATGAATACTAGTTACCTGAACTGATAACTAGTTCATCTCCTCCATATCACAAAGGCAATATAAAGCAGAAATGTGTGAGGTGACTGTCTCCCTGAAGAAATTACTGCTAGTCCTAAATTAAGTAAAAGAATCATTTTTGTCTTTAAAATTATTTTGTACGATATGGCATTAATAATTAGGTTGGAAGTAAATATTCTGCCTCTTATTGCATATACTGTTTGATCTAGGAAAGCTAGGGAAAAAATGCATGCCTACAAGTTTTTTTAAACCTAATATGTTCTGATTTTTAGAACTTCTAAGTTAGACCAAACCAATGTCTGAGAGAGCTTAAACACTTATATTAAAGACGCAAATAATATGAGCATTTGTCTGTATACCATTTAGGTAGAAAAATCCAAGGGGATTAAAACACTCAATCATTTAGTATGATTATCTCTAGTTGCATCCATGTTGCTGCAAATGGCATTATTTCATTCTTTTCTATGGCTGAGTAATATTCCATTGTATATATGGGCCACATCTTCTTTACCCATTCATTTGTCGATGGACGTTTAGGTTGTTTCCATGTCTTGGCTATTGTGAATAGTGCTGCTATGAACATAGGGGTGTGTGTATCTTTTTGACTTATAGTTTTGTCTGGATATATGCCCAGGATTGGGATTGCAAGTCAGAAAGAGAAAGACAAATACCATATGATATCACTTATATGTGGAATCTAAAATATGACACAAATGAACCTAGCTGTGAAACAAAGAGAATCAGAGACATAGAGAATAAACTGGTGGTTGTCAAGGGGGAGGTGGGTGGGCGAGGGTTGGATTGGGAGTGTGGGATTAGCAGATGCAAACTAGTATATATAGCATGGAAAAACAACAAGGTCTTACTGTAGAGCACAGGGAACTATATTCAGTATCCTGTGATACACCATAATGGAAAAGAATATGAAAAAGACTATGTGTATATGTATGATGGAGTCACTTTGCTGTACAGTAGTAATTACCACTACATTATAATTCAACCATACTTCAATAAAAAATAAATAAAAAATAAATAAATTTATTTCACCAAGGGAAAAACAAAACAAACAAAAAACAATCATTATCATAAGTAAAATAATATCTCAGGACAACAGAAAAGTTATACGAAAAAATGACTTTTAAGTCCATATGGATATTGGGTTAGGTAGGGAGACAACCAAGAGTTTCAAGTCCCCTTGCCTTTTGTTTTTAAAAAAATAAATTTATTTATTATTTATTTATATTTTTGGCTGTGTTGGGTCTTTGTGTGGTGCACGGGCTTCTCATTGTTGCGGCTTTTCTTGTTGTGGAGCACAGGCTCTAGGCACACGGGCTTCAGTACCTGTGGCATGCGGGCCCAGTAGTTGTGGCACACGGGCTTAGTTGCTCCACGGCATGTGGGATCTTCCCGGGCCAGGGCTCAAACCCGTGCCCCCTGCATTGGCCAGGCGGATTCTTAACCACTGCGCCACCAGGGAAGTCCTCAAGTCCCTTTGTCTTTAGTAGAATAGTAAAACCACTTGTAAATGTCCGCACATGAGACCCTTTCTCACTGCTGTTGAATTTGATGACTGAAGGTCAAGCTTCCAGCCATAAGCCTGTCCTTTCCTCCCTGCTCCGGTTTACTGAGTTTAGTTTTGAGTAATTAGGTACTGTGGGGTGAAAATAGGGTGACTTTTAAAAGTCCCTTTTTATTGTTAAGCTGCAAATGGCTGCCTTTAAAACAGGTGGGGGAGGGCATATTTCTGTGAAAGAAACGGAGAAAAGAAGCTAATGGGAGGCCATAATGTCTCTGGATAGGAAGCCTGTGAATGGCCCCATAAAGCAGGCGGTAACAGAGGAGGATTTTTCTCTCTTCTCGGGTGATTCATAAAAAAGCAATCTATTACTAATCTGACCATACGCTATCATGTTAACTAGTCAATGTAACTAAAAACTTCCTAAACGTATTGCAAATACTTGCATATTACACACTGAAGTTGTCAATAATAAAATTAGGCCAAGTATCCTCTTTTAAAGAAAATATACCCTTTATTCTTCTGATCAGACCTGCAGCATAATATACTGCTTTTCTGAGTTCCAGTTAACTTACCCAGACTTTCTTTGTATCATCTCTGTTTGTTTCTCTTGTGTGCATTTGTTTTGCAGTAAGCAATGGCCTCGCTTTTGCTTCTCTTCGGGATGGCCGCCACCACATAGGACCTGAATGTCCTACTGCTTTCCAGGAACAGAAAGAAGACCCTCTATTTGTCTGTTTCCGTGGCAGCTTGGTAGTAAAAAAAACTGTTGAATGGGCCACAGTTTCAGCAGACCATCACGTGAATGGGACCAGTCTCTTTTCTTCCCAAATATCAGAAATTAAGCACTTGGAAAGGAGATTTGGCCAAGATGACCCATTTACAGGCTGGACTCAGCCCAGAGACTATAGAGAAAGCTCGCCTAGAACTGAATGAAAACCCAGACGTTTTACACCAGGATATCCAGCAAGTCAGGGACATGGTCATCACCAGGCCTGACATTGGATTTTTACGCACAGATGATGCCTTCATCCTGAGATTCCTCCGAGCCAGGAAGTTTCACCAAGCAGATGCCTTTAGACTCCTGGCCCAGTACTTCCAGTACCGCCAGCTAAACCTGGACATGTTCAAAAACTTCAAGGCTGATGATCCTGGCATTAAGAGGGCCCTCATCGATGGGTTCCCTGGAGTGCTGGAAAACCGCGATCACTATGGCAGGAAGATTCTTCTGCTGTTTGCAGCCAATTGGGATCAGAGTAGGTAAATGTAGATAGTGTCTTTATTTGTTTTTTTCTTTTTCATAAGCATTGTCACTGCATGTTTGGGGCTGTATGCCTTTACAGGTCACGGGCTCTTATTTAAAAGTATATATTCTACACGTCCACAAAGAGAATTTTAAGGCCACAGGTCTTTTACTGTCATCAATAGGTGATTACAGATCCACAGCAATGTTTTGGAACAAAAGAATCACAGTTTTAGAATTGTAAGAGACCTCAGAAGTTATTCTATTCATCAAAGTGGGTCATTTGTTTTAATAAAATTGAAATCTGGTCTTCTAGGAGAACCATATATTCTGTCTTTAGGGTTCTCATCTTTAACAACAACAAAAATGGATTCAGTAGATGGCTTTAAGTCAAGTGTTTTTAACACATGAACTAATTTCTTGGATCCTCTCCATGACTTTAATATCTGACCTTTCTTCTGCGTGCCAGACCTTCCCATCCAAATGCCTGCCAGCCATTTCTCCCGCAAAGTCCTATAAAGAACCGCAAACTCAACATGTCCCAAGTGAGTGCAGCATCTTTCCCACTCTCCCCGCTCTTCCATCCCTCCAGTCTCTCGGGCCAGAAATCTGGGTGTCTTCCTGGACCACTCCTTTGCCCTTGCTGCTCACATCCAATTAATTGCCAAGTGCTACCCCTTTCTTCTTAAAACCACCTCAAATCTCTTCACTCTCTTTGCCCCCATGGCTACTGCCCTAGCGTAATTTCTCATTATTTTCTCACCTGCATCACTGAGACAGCCTCCTGACTGGAGTCCCTGCCTCTGGTCTAGTCTCCTCTGAGCCATTGTAGTCTTTACCATCATCAGAGTAACCCTTCCAAAATTCCGTGACGTCGCTCCTCTCATTAAAATTCTTCAGTGACCTGCAGGGTCTTCCAAGTAAAGTAAAGCTCTGTATGATCCACCTTCTGCATCTCCTGCTCTTCTTCACCCTCTGCCCTTTTTCATGCTCTCTGGTTGGAAGTGTAAGCCTTGTCTTAAATAGCTGAGGTTTCAACATGCCTCCAAGCCCCTGGACTTGCCCCACCAGCTACTTAAGGGAGGGATCAACCATTTCTTATGCCAAGTCCAACCATCTTGGACATAACCTGCCTACTGACTCACACCTATCTCTATGGTTCTTCGGGAAGGTAGTCTTTACCTACCTTCCATCCCAACCTGTTTCAGTGAGGTGCCTTCCTCTGCTCACATATTTCCGTTAAAGTAGTTACAGTTGGAGTATAAGAACCACTGTTATTTTAGTTAATATTTTTGAAAACATACCACATACTCTGCTAAGCATTTCTATGTACATATATTATCTCATTTAATCCACTCAAGAACTTTGCATGATGGGTGTTCCTATGATCCCTATTTTACATTTGATGACACAAGGTCTTGAGAAGTTAAGGAACTCATTCAGTGTCACACATCTAGTGAAATACAGAGCGGGGTTGACTTGAGAGCAAGTTATCTTAACCTAGCTTTACTGTAATTGCGTGTTTGCTTGTGTGTTCTTTCTTATCCCTCCTCCCAAGACTGCAGGTTCCTTAAGAGCAGGAGACTGTGACTTTTTCCTATCTATCTCTTGGGCACATGGTCCAATAGGCAATAAATGTTGAATGCAAAAGAATGCATGAATTAATCTCCAAAACTTCACCTGTGGCTTGAGCTCTCACAGCGGGATCATACTGAAATTATGGTGTTTGGGGAAACATACGTTTAACTTTAAAAATATACCAAAGAGCCCCTCCCCCAAATATAATTAAAAGGAATTTCTAGGGCGCCCCTTTAGTGCCTCATATGACTATTCCTCCTCCTAAAAATGGTGATTAGTATGGGACACCTTAGGGACCACTGGCTGTTTTCTGGCTGATGAACTGGAATAGAGCAATCTAACCCTGAAAAGGTATTTGAATGTTTTAACGCTCTCAGTCTAGAGATTGTTCAGGTCTGCACCTAGGCCTGGGCTGCCCTGCTATGCCTCTGTTCTGTTATTCCATAAGCATTAAGGATGAGCCTCTTGTTACAATGCTCTACTGATGAGAAAGATTTCCAGGTCTTTACATTCTCGCATATATCATCCACTCAACAAACATGTGACAAGTGTAGACTTTGTGCCAGGGCTTGTGCCAAAGCACAAGGACATGATGAACACGATGAAAATACAAGGTCCCTCCAGCAAACAACCCCTTGGGCCACCCACTGTCCAGTTATGGTGCAAACACATAGACAGCTAACTCCCATCTACCACAGGAGAATTCCTTTTGAGACGTAAACCATCAACACAGGACGTGAGTCTTAAACTAGAGGGAACAGCTGTCCTCTCGAAAAGGGCACATGAACATTTTGGATTTCGAAACAGAAAAATGTGATGATTCTGGGGAATGGTCATGCTGAGTTCATTTGGGCTTAGCTGAACGTGTTGGAGAACTTGTATCTGCTAAGACGGATGACGCACAGAACACCAGTAAGCGATGATTGACGCAGGAGGAGATAAATCATGAAATATCTTGTTTTGTATTAGTCTTTGGTCTGTAAGTACCTCAAAATGTGTTAAGAAGCAAGAAGAAACAAGCCTTTAAGGGAATAATTCAAATCTTTATGATTAAGATAACCTTGAAAGAGTTACTTCACGTCTCTGTTCCTCAGGTGTAAAATAAAAAGCTTGAACTAGGTAATCTCTGAGATATCTTCTAGCTCTAATGGCTCATGAATGTGAAGCTCATTCAGCCTGATCCTATGGATGGAGAGGGATTTTAAAATTCACTTTATAGGCTCCTGATTCACTAGGTTCTTTGAAGTAATCCTTTCTTCTCTCTCTCTCTCTCACACACACACACACACACACAATCTCTTTCTTCCACCCTTCCTACCCCTCCCAAAGCTGGGTCTACTTGAGGCCGTTTGTTTCAAATTGTAGAATACTATTTGTTCCAAACCACTTTGGCTTTAACAAGAAGGTGAACGATAAGGCCATCTTACTGATAGCCAAAGATGATTAGAAGCAAACAAACCTCAATTTGAACCTGGATGCTGTCATGTGATTTACTGGTTATATGACCTGGGACAAGCAACCTCTTGATGGTTATCTAATGATGTAGTTGGGAGGACTGAATGAAACAAGGCATTTAAGGTACACAGCGCATTGCTTGGCCCATGGTGAACAACTAATGTTAGCTTCTAGTATTATCGCAAACACTATTAAACCTCCCACTACAAATATAATAGAGCACAGATGGTAAATAAGTTAAAAATAGAGACAGGCGTACAATATTTGAGAACAGCAGAGGGCTGACGAGTGTGAGCTGCCCCTCGCCCATCCTCAGCAGTTGTTAGCTTTCTCCCCAGAAGTGTTCCCTGTCACACAGACCTAGCCTAATGGAACCCTGAAGGGCTGAAGAGTTAGCACAGCTTTGCAGGATGATTACTTGACTCTCGTGGGGAGCCCGAGATGACTGGAAAGTGATTTGAACGCCTTGTATAAAAGGTTTACTGAGATTAAAATGGTTATTAATATTTATTAAAACGATGTAAATCTCATTCATCTAGACCCAGACAGCCTGAGTAAGAGCCCAGAACAGTGAGTGATGAGAAGTGCCACCCTCCAGGGGCGTGTGCAGGGCTAGGTGTGCCCACAGAGCACAGGAGCCTCCGAGCACAAACTGGCCTCCTCAGCCGACTTCTGTCTTTCCTGAGGCTGCCGGGCTGGACCGAAACGAGTTAGATTAAATCAGCACCCATCTACTCATTCACACAATGAACCTGGCACCTCCAGGTTCAGTAGAGTGTACATTTCAGCTCCGGAGCCTGGTGTGTAATGGAGACCTAAGGAAACACTCTTGTTCAATGAGCCTTTTGATCTTTTTCACCTAAATTCCTAACAACATTGGCAAGAATTCGCGACTTGTCCCCTAAGATCTGATAAAAAATACGTCTATTTCTTGTTTCTTTATGAGTTGCATACTTGCATGGGGCCACACAGCCTGATTTGCCCAGGAATGCCCTTCCCACCAAGGGGAAAATGTGAGCACAGAAGAACTCGTCTATTTTTTTCTGGATTTTGCTCAGTTAACAAAAGAGCTAAAAATTGGTCAGGTTATTTTACTTTCTGGAGCCTCAGTATTATCAAATGGAAATGGATCTAGTACCTGGCATGTGGAGCTGTTGCAAGGATTAACCCCAAGTACTCTAGTTGATGGTGTCCAAGGGGCAGAATAGGCTAGTGGTTAAATGCACAAACTCTGAAGCCAGATGGCCAGCTTCAAATTCCAGCCGCCTCCTAACCAGCTATGTGATCCTGAGCAAGTTGCTTAAATTCTTATTATCCTCAGTTTCTCACCTGTGAAGTGGGGAGGACCATGATCACAGATTAGCTCTAGTCAATAAATGGCAGCTCTTTCTTAAGAAAAAAACCTCAAAGCAGGCAAGTGTCTAGGATATCAGGTCACAAGATGTTGTTTCTAAGGGCAGCAGAATTTGATGCCATTACTAACTTGCCTCCTCCTGAAAAGTACAGACAGTACAGCTAAGACCCCAAGCCACCACGCTCCAAAGTCCTCCAAGGTAGCTCAGTTGTGGCTGGCAGGCTCTAAGAAGTCACCTGGTCTTAGTGTCCCTACCTGTTATGTTTACTATAGTCTCAGGATATCAGAAAAGCATTGGCGGGGAGCAGTCCAGGTAATACAAGCCCCACAATAGACTCCAGTAGTATCTGTTGGTGCCATGTGCAAGACCAGCTGGTCCCCAAGTACTTTAATGGGGGACAAAACAATTGGAAATGCATTGTAAATCAAAATATATAAAATTACACTGGACATTCTTTTATCAGTGTATTGTTTCTTTCCCACGACTGAAAGCTCAAAAATCAGCAGCCAGGGCTTCCCTGGTGGCTCAGTGGTTGAGAGTCCGCCTGCCGATGCAGGGGACGCGGGTTCGTGCCCCGGTCCGGGGGGATCCCACGTGCCGCGGAGTGGCTGGGCCCGTGAGCCATGGCCACTGAGCCTGCGCGTCCAGAGCCTGTGCTTCGCGACGGGAGAGGTCACAACAGTGAGAGGCCCGCGTACCGCAAAAAAAAAAAAAAACAGCCAGGTGGAAAATTAGTTGCAAAGTTGGTTCTTTGAGGAGGCTGAGGCATTCTAAGGAAGAGCCACGTTAGGGTAATTCAGCAGAGAGAAAAGGCAGCTGATGGACAGCTTGATTACTACCTTCGAGTATACAGAGTTATTATAAGAAGGCAATGAATCCTGTAGGCTCTCTTTCCCCAAGATACAGAACCAGGGACAAAAGATTTGCACTGAAGCACAACCATCTGGATTGAAGATCAGGGAGCCTGAGCCACGGCTTCAGCCCCAGGGCTGGGACAAGGGTGAGGGGTTGGTGCATTTGCTTGGGATGCAAAATTGAAGGGGGCACTGAAACACTTCATTAATCAAAGGAAATAACATTGTCATAAAATATTTTTTAGAATCAAAATTAACGCAAACAAAACTTCCTGATGAACAGAATATCCAAATTTTCAAGAAGGCAGGATAAGAATTATTGAGTTCTCCTTGTGCTTTGCGTTCCAATATGGCTCAGCACAGCATTGCTCAGGCCAATCAGATTTCTCCAGGGAAGAGCCTTAAGTTGGTTCCTAGTCAGTTATATTACAGTGTATAATTTTGTACATCCACACTCTATACAGCTGTTAGGACCTTATGGTTCCCAAGCATTTCCACGTACACTTTCTGACGCGATGCTCATAACCATTTGAGGAGTTTCAGTATCACTAAGTTACAAATAACAAAGAAGAGGTTTGGGGAGGAGAGGATACTTTCTAAACACGGAGCATGATGACTCATCAATGGAAAAACTTGAGACTCAAGGCTCCCAATTCCAAGCTCATTGCAAAGACACTTGGAGCTCACTGCTCAGCTCCTGAGTGATTAGATATTTCAGAATATCCACGGAGCTTTTCAAAGGCTGGAAGTGGATTTCCTGGTGGTAGACAAGGGTGTAGATGAAGACGACCACAGTGGAGAGGATCTAAGATTTAAGAGCAGAGATTCTCAAAGGAAGCACAACTGGCATTTGCTTAGCTCTTAATGGGCAGGACTGTGTCCAGCATTGGGAATGTCTAGCATCCCCTGCCCCAGGTGCCGTCATCACCTGAACGACCACCTTCATATTTCCAAAGCCCTTAGGGGAGCCGAACCCACTGTGAGAACCCCTGATGGGGCGTGTCTAAAAACGTCCTAACATCAATGTCAGCAACACCCTTTGTTAATTGCCTTTGTGCCAAGTGTTTGATACATATAATTTCTAATTCCTACCATAGTCCTGCAAGGATCTATGTTATGTGTGTAGGTAATCTATAAAAGAGATGAAATGCTTCTCCTGTCTGTCTGAATAGGAGGACTATGCCTTCCCATGAAACCCTAGCTATGGTCTCATTCCTACCCTGAACTCAAAGCTTCCAGAGCTTCTTACAATCAAAATCTGAATCACTGGTGTGTTGCTAAGTGGCAAAGCAGCCCTGGGGTCCAAATGCAAGATTTTTCACAGCCTCCTTTCAGCCCCCTCTCCTAGCCAAGAAGCCCAGGGTGTCTCGGTGTAAACAACAAAGCCATTCCTCGTGAGTTCCCGTGGGGCTCAGACAGTGAAGGATGAGCATTGCAAGTTGGGTGCACCAGAAGTTGAGATGAATCTGGAGGCTCAATGGGGAGGGCCCGTCTAGTCCCTAATAAGAGTGGGAAGAAAGGGAGTGGAGAGGGACCCATCACTTCAGTTTGAGCAAATAAGATGGGTGGGGTGCTGAACAACAGACAAGACTTGCTAGTCTTTTTTTAACTATGTGGTTAGTATTTTGTTAAATGCAGTAGCGTAACACTTGAAAAATAACTATACATAAGAGCTGGGCCTGTAATGTATTCAGGCTGCAGAAAATACTAGGGCCCATGTGCAGTTTATCGACTCCTCATGAGATGGTACTTATGAGAATTGGGTCCATAGGTTAGGGACCAGTGATTAAGAGTATGGTTCAATCCCAGCGTTACCACTTGTGAGCTATGTGACTCTGGGTGATGTAGCTCTTTAAGTTTTCGGCTTTCTCAAATGGGACCTGGCAGTAACCCTAGCTAAGGTTGCTGTGAGGATCCGAGATAATACAGGCAAAGCACTTGGCGGAGCCTTTTTTTTTTCTGCGGTACACGGGCCTCTCACTGTTGCGGCCTCTCCCGTTGCGGAGCACAGGCTCTGGACGCGCAGGCTCAGTGGCCATGGCTCACGGGCCCAGCCGCTCCGCGGCATGTGGGATCTTCCCGGACCGGGGCACGAACCTGTGTCCCCTGCATCGGCAGGCGGACTCTCAACCACTGCGCCACCAGGGAAGACCTTGGCGGAGTCTTTGACACACCATTAGCGTTCAGTGTATGGAAACAAGCCCTGTTAACCATTTTATAGTGTAATTATCTACTGTAAAACTTGCTATTGTTTAGCGGGATGAATCCAAGGTTCACTCGTTCCTCCATGCATTCCAGAGACGCGCTGAACAGTTAGAGTTGGCCAGCTCTGGGTGAGTTCCTGAAGGTCCAAAGGAGCTCCGCATCCCAGAATGGCATCTCACACAAGCCCCCCCGCCCCCCCTCCCAGTATTCTGAGAGCAAGGACACTGCCATGTTTACTTTGCAACGAAGAAATCAACCGAGGATCTATCTGCTCTCAGGGAACGGGCGCTTTCCCACTCACACTTTTTTCTGGACAGGCATTCAGCTTCTCCTCGTCGCCTCATGCCAGACGTGATGGAGCTAAAGGATATGCTGGCGATCCAGCTCCTTCAGACGTCACCGGTTATTGCTGAGCTGTGGCAGCCTCCAAAGGGCTGGCGTGGCCTGCGTCTCGACAGCACGGTGGTGGGAGATGCGCATTAAGTGGGTTTTCTCTTCTGAGTAAAACCCTGAGCTAGTGGGTGGGATGTAAGTCTTCAGACTATAAATAAGCCACTTGATGGAGGTTCACCTTTAGCTTTTGCAAGAGCATAAAAGAGCTTTTTTTTTTTAACAACTTTATTTATTGGAGTATAATTGCTTTACAATGGTGTGTTAGGTTCTGCTTTATAACAAAGTGAATCAGTTATACATATACCCCCACATCCCTTCCCTCTTGCGTTTCCCTCCCTCCCACCCTCCCTATCCCACCCCTCTAGGTGGTCACAAAGCACCAAGCTGATCTCCCTGTGCCATGCCATGAAACTGAGTTATTTGTAGTGAGGTGGATGGACCTAGAGTCTGTCATACAGAGTGAAGTAAGTCAGAAAGACAAATACTGTATGCTAACACATATATATGGAATCTAAGAAAATAAAAGAGCTTTTTACAAGCAGCGGGGGGTCTACACCTTGTTCAGTTTTACTGTCCTAAGTATAAGAACTTGTGAACGAGGGGCCAGATTTCCAAAATGTCAGTGCTGAATGTTGGGTAGCCAAGGGGGAGGCAAGTCAGGTGGACTTTGTGCTTCTCACCAGGGCCATGAGGCAACCCTCCTCCCCAGTCCCAGGCCCTATCGAGGCAGGTTCAGGAAAAGGTCTAGCTCTCTGTTCTTCCTACAGAAACATTCCCAGCATCGTTCTGGGAGTGATTAGTTTTCCAATTGTTGTGACCATGGCAATGGGCAAAGTTGAACCGAGGAGAAGGAGAGTATTACAACCACAAAATCAGACAGTGTTGAGCGCTTACCTTGCGGCAGGCAGTAATGCTCTTAGGTAGTCACTATTCATATCCTTATTTTGCAGGTGATGAGATTGAGACTCAGAGAGGTTAGGTGACCCATCCAAGGTCACACAGCTGGTACATGGCTAAAATGAGCTGGATCTCAGACCTAACTCCATAGTTCAAATACCGTTCTGTATAGCTCACCACTAGAACCCATTTGCCAAACTTGGGGGCCATTCGATCAGACACTCTGGAGGGCTCTCAGCAAGGTATAAGTGAGCAAGTCTCTCTTGGTCGCTCAAGGTCCCAAAGACTTGAAAAGACTCTCATAGCTTAACAGGGAAATCCTGTTGCCACGTACTCCAATCTCATAGAAACCTGGCAAATCAAATGTTGAAGAGCCTGTCCAATCTCCACCCTAATTATTTGGTCATAATAAGAGTAACAACAAAAACAACTTTGACTTTTTAAAAACCCCAGCCCAATCTGGATACTGCTTGGAATATGTCACAGAAAGTGGTCCTAGTACGAGTGTGATCTAAGATAGTGATCGAAAATGTCATCTTTGCCTACCTGTTCCTTCCACTAAGATGAGTCAGCTTTCAGTTGGCAAACAGAACCCCAGCTCCACAGCTTACCAGCTCTGTGACCTTGGCGAGATACATAACTCCTCTAACCTTCGGTTTCCTCACTGTCTGGTAATAATCGTGTGTCCTTGGTAGAGCTGTGAGGGTTAAATGAGGTGCTAGGTAGGAAGGGGTCTCACACAGACAGCCATGTCCTTTCTTCCATCATTCAGGTGGTTTTCCCACGTCGATCTAATGTAAAATGCCCAAGATACAATTTCTCATTCGGTTTAAAGACCTTATAAGATGGACGTGCTCTGTTACGTGCTTCTAAAAAGCTGGTGATTGATGCGGAAATGAAGCTAGAAGAGTTTACTCTGCTTCCTCAACCTGCTGGATGAGTGTATGGCTCGCCACGTGGGTTAGTCAAATAGTTCCTCAAATATTTCTTTTAAATCCCCCTCTTCCTCCATAAGAACTCCTTGTCAGACATTCTTCAGCACTCACACTCTAATTCTGCTTAGTCCAGGGCTCAGCTGCTTTCTGCCCACTGTCAACATCCCCTCCGATTGAGCTCAGGTCCTTGAAAGCATGCCCGTTAGAAGCATCTCCCATGTGGATTGAATGGAAGGCAGAGCAGTGGCGTCTCTGCTCTGAGATAACACAGCAGTGCACGCTCCTGCCTAACTGGGTGGCTGCCCCTCAGGGAGCTGTCGGATGTCACACAGCTCCTGTAACATTGTTACAAAGGCCGGGCAGGCTTGCAGCAGGAGGGGAACCAGGAGAGCAAGCTTTCACTGACAGCATATCTTTCCAGGCCACCTGCTCCTTGCAAATTCTCACTTACAAACCCAGGAGTTTAAAAGACATGACACTCATTACTTTGTAGATAAGGAAGTCTCCTCTGAAGCCTGGAAATTTGAGGGTTTAAGAATAAATTCCTCCTGCCTGGAGCGTGGCCTGGATAAGGCAGCCAACCCAGAGCTTTGCTTACTTACTCAACTTGAAATGCTGCTCCAGTGGGGGGCACAGCCTGGGTCTGCTCTTTAAAAGGCCAGCGGTAGTAAAAGAGGGCACGGAGAAAGGGCGTTTTTAATCACGGCGCTGTCTGTGTGCTGCGTTCAGTGTGAGGTTTTCTCAAGGGCGTAGCTGACTTCCTGAACGAGTGCATTGTGAGCTATGGGGCCTTTTCTCGTATGATCTGAAGCTCTTCTGGGCAGTTCGCTGCTTTCCCCGGTTCTCAATCAGCCGGGAAGCATCTTTTGATCCCTTTACAAGAAACACACTGTAGAGCTTCCAAGGAAACCCCCCAGTGCCTGAGCCCTGAACCTCAGTCCTAGCACCAGCGCCCAGCTCTCCTGCCCTTATATGGTTCCTAGATAATCGCTCCTGAACGGTGATATACGGAACCTTAAATAGCTGCTGGGGATGATTAAATGCCTACACTTTGCCGAGGTTGTAAATCAAGCTCAGAAGCCATTTATTCTGAGTCCTATAAAGCAGCAGAAGTTATTGCCACTATACTGAGAAACATAGCATCAGACAGGAAAATAAAGAGAAGGTAAATTTTGTTGTGAGGGTTTATAAGTGATGTGTTGTTTTTTCTTTGCAAATTCTCTTTTCGTTTCTCATCATTTTTCTCTTCTCTTTGCCTCTATTTCTTCCCCATCTCTAATACTCCCTGCTGAGTGTCTCCGAATCTAATTTCAAATCTGGCACTGCCGCAAGTAACACCCAGTGTCTTCCTGGCTAAGAGTGTGCTAATATTAGTAATGCTTCCCAGGCAATGGGCATCTCCTGTGCCACGTTGTTAATTTAATCCTCCCAACAATTTATGAAGGTGAATTATTATCTTCATTTTAAATAGAAGGTGTTTAATCTGGACAAAATCACAAGACTGGCTGGTGGTTTGATTCTGAGTATTTCTCTTTCTCCTTCTTCATGATACCCGGTTATGTCTGGGGTCTGCTTCTGGGGATTGTGTCACCTAATCTCTGATTACTCACAATTTATTACAAATTCCCTGCTCGGGAATCCTTAAGGGCTCCCTAACAAAACTGATTCAGTCTCTTTGCCACACATTTTGCCATAGAAAACCTTAAGAATCTGGCATTACTTTCCTTATCCAAAGGACATCTTCCACCTGAGTAAGCCTCCTCTCCCCCTTCCCCCCTCCTCACTCATTGAAGCTCTTTCCCACCTTTGCTTACCTAGTGCCTACTATTTAGTTTTCATTTCCATGATGAGGTGAGCATGGGCCCTACAGGAGCACAGACAAGAGGCATCTAACCCACTGGGAAGCTGGGGCCTCAGAGAAATTTTCCTGAAGCCATTATCTGACTTGAAGGAGAGGGACGACTGAGCAGGTAGAGGGGAGGAATATGAGGGGGGCCTTTTGAGGCAAAAAGACCACAGAGTACAGGGATCCAGGGAAGAAGAGAGAGCTAGCCTTGTTGAAAGAGCCTCAGTTGGTCCCATTGAGCATAGACTATAAGGGCTCACATGGAGAGAGATGTGGCTTAGGAGGTAAGCAGAGGCCAGGAATGAAAGGCCTTGCTTGCCACAAGGAACCTGGGCTTTATGCTTGAGGCCAGATCAAGCCCTACTCCTCTTTCAAAGCTCTTCTCCACACTAAGAAGCTTTGTCCACGGCTGGGGCAGCACCGATCTCTTCCTTTGTTCTTCCCTGAATGCCTGTCACACTCGTCTTCTTTGCTGCACACTTCTCCATGCTTCAGGAAGCTTCTGGAGGCAGGAGGCTGCGTCTTTTTCTCCTTGGTACCCACAGGTACAGAGTAGCCCTCCCTCTTGACTGCCGGGGAGAAGTTTGGAACATTGGAAAGTCCAGAGGGGAGAAGCTCTTTGTAGACTCTCCCCAATGACAATATTCTTGTTAAGGGGACCGGAGTTGTGTGCAGTTGAACTTGAGAATGAAGGAGGAAGAGATGAGGATGCTCTGTCTACCGCCTTCCCAGTGATCCTCAGCATGACGTAATGGGGACAGAGAATGTCCTAGAAGCAGCAGGAACAACCAGGACGTGGGACGGGAGTCACTACTGCGGGGTCCGTGGTGTCTCCACCCACTGTGCGATGAGCTCAGGTGCTGATTTCCTCGCCTAATAAGGATGTGGAAGTAGATGACTTGTGTGGTTTTCTCTCAGTTCTTACACTCTGTATTCCGTGCGTGTCATTGTGCATTAAGACCGAGTTGAGAGAAGGTTTCGTGTTATAGAAGCGCCCACTGTCCAGGGTACTTCCTTCCCTGCAGAGCTCAGGGAGCGGAAACCCGACTCCCCGTCTCATTCTTTGCGAGCGGCGTCTTATTTCTACTCTGGATCCTCCTCAGCCTGACAGGTTTGTGTGGCTGATGTCGATCGCGCGTTTCCTCACGAGTTTCTGATGAGTTAATCCATCATATAATTTTATAGCATGCGTATTGATTAGTAGATCACACCACCACAGCTAGAGTATTTCAGTTTGATATTTGATCTGTGAACCCCCCCAGAATAATACTGCAATGCCTCATTTACCTTATAGCTTCGTAAGGGAAGAGGGTATCCCATCCAGAGAAGTTAAATCTTCAGATAGTTGAGGGTTGCTTTTTAGAAGCCAATTTTAAAATTTTATTTTATACAGTTGTGTTTTTTTTACAAAAACCACCTTAGAATGCATTATGTACTGCCTACCCTTGTCAAATATAGTGTAATACTTTTTTGAAATGAGGGGCTTCCCTGGTGGCGCAGTGGTTGAGAGTCCGCCTGCCGATGCAGGGGACGCGGGTTCGTGCCCCGGTCCGGGAAGATCCCACGTGCCGCGGAGCAGCTGGGCCCGTGAGCCACGGCCGCTGAGCCTGCGCGTCTGGAGCCTGTGCTCCGCAACGGGAGAGGCCACAACAGCGAGAGGCCCGCATACCGCAAAAAATAAATAAATAAATAAAATGACAAATGTTGACAACAGTAAATATAAGTTACCGCGCCCTGGGCTGTGAAATAACTATTGTGATGAGGATTCTTGGAACATATGGGCTTTGTTCCCACGCTACATGGCCCAGACTGCCACGCTATGTGCACTTTCTAATTCTTTTGTTTTGTTTTTAGTACCCCTTTCTCCTCTTAGCTATTAATTGGCTATCGTTAGTGGGCTTGCTTCAAAACCCTTTCTCCTCATTTTCTGTGGATTAGGAAACCAGAAAACTGAGCTTGTTGAATTGTATGCTTTGGGTGAAGATCTACGGGGAATCCCAAGAAATAACGTAAATGAGCTGCAGCAGTGCATGAACTTTACGGCATCTCATCTGTATGCTCAGAAATACAGTTCTGCCCAACGCACCAGCAGGCAGGGCCTGAAGCGCCTTCTGACGCAGATTCTATCTGGAACTGTGCAAGATGGAAAACCTGGGCAGTTTTTCTTCCAAGGTTTTTCCCATCTTGGATTCACATACTACACCCCCCTCTGACTTGTGTGTCTTTCTTCTCTATAATATTGGCCCAGCCTAACAGAAAAGGACCTATGTTTTCATTTACACTTGGACTAAACCTGTTTTTACCAAAGTGGTGACTATCCTTTATATTTTTATGTTTAGATTTTTCTAGCTATTAAATGCAAGCTTTTGTCTCTCATCAAGAATATACTGGGCAACATAAAGTAGCTTAGCTCTCTGTTTATCTTTTACTACATCCTGTGTCTTTCCTGAACACCTACTCTGAGGCAGTGGGGATCCAAAGAGCATTGTCCCTGGGCCCACTCCCTTTGGTCTCCTCACTTGAGCTGCCACCCCCTTCTCATGTGTCATAGGACCCTGACCCCACCACCATGACCAAATAATAAGTTTTATATTTATAGATTTAAATTTATACTGCTTTGGTCTGTTCACCCAGGGATGGGGACAGGAACACGGACACTGGCAAAGCCTCATGAGCTCACAGACACCTTAGCCGGGGAGAAACGTGGGAGATGCCTTCTTCCTTGTTTTCCACAGTGGTCTAAGTAATTGCAGCTGCTGGGTAAGTGAGACACATTTACCTGGCTCCTTCTGAACCTGAGGGCAGAGACTTTTGGTCTACATTTGGCCACTGGGAATCTGTAAATCTCCTGAAATTTTAGACACATGTGCATTTGGTATAGAAGGTACCCAGCTTCCATCAGATTCTCAAGAGGCTCACAGCCAAAAGTTGTTTAAGAACCCCACATTCAATTTACTGGTTTCCCTGTGCATACAGTTCTGTGATGCCCTGGGGAGCAAAGACCCTACTTGGATAGTATTACAGAAGGGCTGCCAAATGGGCCTGTTGCTCTATCCTAAACGTGAAGGGCTGTGTGACTGTAAGAGGAAGCATTACTGTTATACGTGAAATAGACAAACACCAAGGATCCACGGCAGAGCACAGGGAACTATATTCAATATCTTGCAATAACCTACGATGGAATAGGATCTGAAAAAAGTCACACACACACACACACACACACACACACACACACATATACATATGCATATGTATATATATAACTGGAAAATAAAAGAGTAAGCACTGATGATAGTCATGACAGTAAAGTATTGGGACATTGGAAATCATCCACAATCCCCCCACTGAGCTATAACCACTTTTACACTGAGAATTGAAGTACATTTTGCACACATAGACACACACACACACACACACACACAATCAGGCTTATACTGGATAGCAGGGCAGCACTATGATATAGAGCTCAAGAGCTGCGGCTGGACTGCCTGAGTGGGAGTCAGAGCTCCACCACATACTAGCTGCCTGAGCCTGGACGAATCACGTAAACACTCTGGGTCTCGATTTAAGAAAGCTCTAACTTCTCTCTGAACTTCCCCATATTGAAAATCACTGCTATCTATTGTTTTAGTCCTACCATGTATTCAACCCCAGAGTTATTGTTATCACTTGACAATTAATGCCTGTTCAAATTTTCCAAGGTGTTTTACCAATTTCTTTGCTCACTGTTGAATCTTTTTTAAATTAATTAATTAATTAATTTTTGGCTGCGTTGGGTCTTTGTTGCTGCACGTGGGCTTTCTCTAGTTGCAGCGAGCGGGGGCTACTCTTTGTTGTGGTGCGCGGGCTTCTCATTGCGGTGGCTTCTCTTGTTGTGGAGCATGGGCTCTAGGGCTCATGGGCTTCAGTAGTTGTGGCACCCAGGTTCAGTAGTTGTGGCTCATGGGCTCTAGAGTGCAGTCTCAGTAGTTGTGGCACACCAGCTTAGTTGCTCCGTGGCATGTGGGATCTTCCCGGACCGGGTCTCGAACTCGTGTCCCCTGCATTAGCAGGCGGATTTTTAACCACTGCACCACCAGGGAAGCCCTCATTGTTGAATCTTGCACATGACTCCTCTTTGTGAATTTATTTCCTTCTTGCTGAAGTGAGTAGCTGTGGCTAGTAAACCTTAGCCCACCTTTGTGTGTACGAAAATGTAATTTCTTCTTTACTCTTAAATAATATTTTAACTGGGTATATGGATCTAGATTAAATATTGTTTTCCCTAAACACTTTGAAGATATTAATTAATTGCATTTTGGTTGCCTTAAAAAAGTGTATTGTCAATCTGATGTTTCTTCATAGGTATCTGTTTTTTTCTCTCTGGTGTCTGTTTTATGCCAAAACCACACTGTCTTGATTGTGATAGCTCTGTAATATTAGTTTGAAACCAGGAAGCGTGATGCCTCTGGTTTTGTTCTTTTCACTTATGATTTCTTTGGCTATTCGGGGTCTTTTGTGGTTCCTTACAAACTGTAGGATTGTTTGTTCTTGTTCTGTGAAAAATGCCATTGGAATTTTGTTAGAGATTGCATTGAATCTGTAGATTGGGTAGTGCTTTGGTAGTGTGGACATTTTAAAAACATTACTCTAATCCATGAATAGAATATCTTTCCATTTATTTGCGTCTTCTTCAATTTCTTTCATCTTTTATATTCCAGTGCACAAATATTTCCCCTCCTTAGTTAAATTTATTCCTGTGTTTGTTTTTGCTGCTACTGTAAATGGGATTGTTTTCTTAATTTCTCTTTCTGATAGTTCATTGTTAGTGTATAGAAATGCAATTGATTTTTGTATATGGAGTTTGTATCCTGCAAATTTACTGAATTCGTTGATTAGTTCTAACAGGTTTTTGGTGGAGTCTTTAATATATATAGTATCATATCATCTGTAAACAGAGCCTGTCTCCTCCTACCCTTACCATGGACTTACACGAAAGCCCCATTCCATGTCATGCCCAACGATAAGCAGGCAGAAAGTGTCTAGCCGGAAGTGCTTATTGGGCGCCATTTTAAATCTTTGTGAGGTTTAGCAAAGTACCAACAGGCACAGCCTTGATTTGGTCTCTATTTTGAAGCCATCTCTTACACTGAGAATTGTTTGCTAGCGGGAGAGACTGAGAATAGGAACTAATTTTATTTTCCAACTCAACAAATCCTGGGTCTTTCATACTGAAGAGTTCCTTCTTTAGTTCATCTCTCCTTTGACATAATTTATCATACATGACCAAAAAGTGCCAGTTGACACTTTCAACTTTTTGCCATATTCACAAGTTCTTTCGGTACATTTTCTGTGCTCTACATTACCCCAGAAAACGGTCTTGCAAATGTTCCATCACCGATAACACAAACTGGCTTTCTGCAGTCTCTAATAGCAGTTTCCTCACTGCTCTTCCAGCCTTTGCTAACAACAGTTTCACTGCCTTTCAGCCTTCACCTGCAACCCAGAACTAAAACCAGTGCCACGTGTTTTAAGTTTTTGGTACAGCACAACTCCATTTCCCAGTATCAATTTGGATCTACTGTCTATTATGCATAGCAAACTGTACCAAAATTTAGTGTCTTAAAACAACGATATATTATTTCTCATGATCCTGTGGCTTGACTGTGTAGTTCTTTGCTGGTTTTGCCTGGGTTCACTTACATGCCTGCATCAGCTGTAGGGTCAGCTGTGAATTGGGTTCAGTTGTGACAGCTGGAAAGCTGGACCTCTGTCTCCAAGCAGTCTTTCATCTTGGGCTTCTATAGTGGTTACAGGGTTCCAAGAGAGAAAGGGCAAAAGTTACAGGGTCTCTTGAGACCTAGACCCTGGAACTTACATGTTACTTCTCCACATTCTATTTGTCAAAGCAAGTCATGTGACCAGCCTGGTTTAAAGAGGTACAGAAAGAGACTCTTATTTCCGGTTGAGGGGTGCAGCCCAGTCACGTTACAAATGGAGCTGTCTCCTGAGATGGGAGGTTTTTGTGACTATTGAATAATGTATCACAGAAGCCAGGTCCTGTTAATTTTTATATTCTTTGCAGCAACAAGCATATCATCTAACACAAATAAGCGCTCTAACAGATATTTGTTGAAGTGAAGGAGGAAGAAGAATTTAGGTTAGCAATTCCAAATCTGATGTTCTTTTTAAAATAGACTTGGCATTCAGATACTTTCAAAGGCATTTTTCCCCCGATGCTTTAGGATTGCACTCCACATAATAAATGTGGCCATAAAAATGCTGATTTTTATCTTTTAATACTTGAAATCCCTAAGAGCGTGTTCAGTTCAGTTAACGGATTTTCGGATTTTCGATTTGACAACTCTCATGAATACAATAGTCAGGCTATCAGAGAAAAGTGAGCTAAAGGAGATCTCTTTGTTCCGGAGGCAAGAACAATTCACACACATGAATATACGCCGCCACGTATGTCTGTGTAGAGGAAACTATTAGATGGAGAGAGCATGAGAAGTTCAAAGAGAGCCCTTCAAGGAAGAAATCCAAGTTTTTCTCTTTAGTTAAAAAAAGGGGGGTGGGGCAGGACGAAGAAGCATTGTTTCTATATATTGCAATAAATTTCATCTTGAAATAATCAAAGGAACTTTAAATCCCGGCAATTTAAAATATGGTAGAAGTTGGGCATAAACATGTATGTACTAACAGCACCGTGTTTCTGTTGTCATGATAATGCTCTACTGTCTAATATCTGAGCCTCGTTTTACGTTCCTGCTTATTAATGGATAGAACAGAAAATTTCCAATCACTTTTAGAATTATTTGTAATATAAATATTTTATCTCTTTAAAGTTAAAACTATGTATTACCTACTTTCTCAGAGCACTGCATTTAGTTGTTCCTCAAGATTTAAACTGAATTAAAGCACATCGAACTTGTAGTTCCAATTCCAACTATGACTTAAAAAGTTTCAACTTTTCTGTATGATTTTATTCCTGTGTGCACATTGGAAAGAAATATTTTTCAGATACTTGTGAAGGCATTTTTCTCTTCCTCATTTTTTTAAAAAAATTTATTTTATACAGGAACATAGTTGATTAACAATGTTGTGTTAGTTTCAGGTGTACAGCAAAGTGATTCAGTTGTACATGTACGTGTATCTATTCTTTTTCAAACTCTTTTTCCCTTTAGGTTATTACAGAATATTGAGCAGAGTTCCCTGTGCTGTACAGTGGTTCTTTGTCGGTTATCTATTTTAAATATAGCAGTGTGTACATGTCAATCCCAAACTCCCAATCTATCTCCCCCCGGCTTCCCTCCTGGTAACCGTAAGTTCATTCTCTAAGTCTGTGGGTCTGTTTCTGTTTTGTAAATAAGTTCATTTGTATAATTTTTTTTAGATTTCGCATGTAAGTGATATCATATGATATTTGCCTTTCTCTGTCTGACTGCCTTCACTTAGGATGATAATCTCCCGGTCCACCCATGTTGCTGCAAATGGCATTATTTTATTTTTTTAATGGCTGAGTAATATTCCATTGTGTATATGTACCACATCTTCTTTATCCATTCATCTGTTGATATGGACATTTAGGTTGCTTCCATGTCTTGGCTGTTGTAAACAGTGCTGCAATGAACACTGGGGTGCATGTATCCTTTCAAACCATGTTTTTCTCTGGATATATGCCCAGGAGTGGGATTGCAGGATCACGTGGTAGCTCTGTTTTTAGTTTTTGAAGGAACCTCCATACTGTTCTCCATAGAGGCTGCACCAATTTACATTCCTACCAACAGTGTAGGAAGGTTCCCTTTTTTCCACTCCCTCTCCAGCATTTATTGTTTGTAAATTTTTGATGATGGCCATTCTGACAGGTGTGAGGTGATACCTCATTTTAGCTTTGATTTGCGTTTCTCTAGTAATTAGTGAAGTTGAGCATCTTTTCATGTCCCTCTTGGCCATCTGTATGCGTTCTCTGGAGAAATGTCTATTTAGGTCTTCTGCCCATTTTTTTCTCTTCCTCATATTAAAGGGGTGTCACAACATAGTCAGATCACCTACACCTAAGTGTCCTTCCCTGCTCCTGGGTCAGGATTAGATTCAGTGGTCTCCCCCCAACCATCATCTTTTATTAGTAGTATAGGATTCTCCTCTAAACACACACGGTGCCAACCCTATCTTAATCTACACAGATGCAAGAATATCCACCATGTGCCTGTCACTATGATTCTAAGAAGGGAAAAAGACAAGTCGCTGTTCTCAAGATATGTGTTGTTTAATTGAGAAACGAATACTTATGTAAATAACCATAATCTCGGTAATAATAACAGCAGCCAACATGTTTTGCACACCTGCTCTTTGACAGGTACTTTACATACATTATCTCCATTCTTCCAAAGACATTTCTAATTACACATTCAGTTTGCAGGTGGGCAAACACGCTCTGGGTGTTCTGTGAACTTGCCCAGTACCACTGCCGTAGTAAGTAGATGAAGCAGGAATTCTAACTCAAATTCACTGTCAAAGGCCACGCTCTTTCTGGGTGGCCTTCTAATCCAGGGAATAGTTGGATCGGGACACCTGGCAGAAAATCTTAAAAGTGCCCCAAATGAGGGTACAGGACCTCAGCTAACAGTGAGGAGGAGAGAAATTATTGTTGTCTTTCCTAATAGGGAAGACATTTGTGGCTTATGTGGAGATGGGGCTTGAATTGGAAGGTGAGGGTCGACTTGGACACACAGGTTGGTCAGGGTTATCGTGGGCAAGTTAGAGCCGGGTCAGGTGGGCAGGCTGTCCTGTCCCTTCAGCATAAGTTGCCTGTTATCCCCTTCAACCTTGTCCTGGCCAATCTTACTCTTTTCTAAAAATCGCCTTCTTTATCTCCATGCAAGAACTGTCTTTTCTTCCTTCATTCATCAGAAAAATCCATTACTTCCATAAAGCATCTTTCAGACTGCAGATTCCCTGAAGCCTCAGAAGTCCTCCAGAATGCGAGTTCATTTCTAATCTCACTTAGACGGATTTCTATGGGTCTATCATTTGTGTTTTCATGTTTTCCCACTTATGTGGTTGTCTCTCAGCGGGAGATAAGTCTTCAGGTAACAAAGATTTGTCGTTGGTTATTAACTCCCTTCCCTCCACACTCTGCACTCTATTTACCCTGAACATTTGCCAACTCAGAGGCATGTTATGAGGAATAAGTTAAGGCAATAAAATAAGTGAATGACAAATCCATGAAAGCTTTGCAGAATAGTGCACTGTGTCTAAAATGGAATTTTCAATATTATGTCTGCAAGTTGGACCTGTACATTCTTTTCCTTTTCCTTTTATTTCTTTCTATTCTAAAAAATTTTGAGTTCCTCCCTTTTGATGTTTTTATATTTTCTCTTCATTTTTTCTCATTCATTTCCCCCCAGTATTTCCTTCTAATTATCTTCTTTTTTAATTTAATTTTGATTTTATGAAAGTAATAATGTAATTTTCAATTTACTTTTGATTTTATCAAAAGCCAAATTGTAATAGCTTTTGAACAGTAGACAGCATCTCCTTACTTCTCATTATCTCTAATTCCCTTGTACAGAGGCAAATGTTTTCAGTCATTTTGACTGTATCTTCTGGTATTTACTTGCAAATTTTGAAGTGACATGCATAAATTGCTATTTGTTTTATCATTTTGGTTTAAGTTACTACTTAGTGATTCTGCTAAGAGAATTTAGTGATTCTGCTAAGAGAGTTTAACCCCAACTTGCACATCATTTTCCCCTCTTCCCAACTTCTTAAAATCATGAAAACACAATTTGGGACTAAATCAGTACTTAGTGTTTACATTTTTATAACTATATAAATCATATTCATAGCTGACCACATTAAAAAATGATTATATTTTAAATGTTTTTTAACAGTAAAAAACTATGATGACATTTCCTTCCTTATACAACATTTTGTTATCCCTTAGGTTAGTAATTGCTTTTATAAGAGATTACTTGATGTTCTGTGCATCCAGCACTGCCCTTTGCCCTTGGCCACGAGCCTTAGACTCTGGCTTTCCTCCATCCTCGCCCCTCTATGTCATGGGATCCCCTGGCCAAGGGAGCCAAGGGGACAGGGACATGTCCACCTGGACGCTGTGCCCCTCTGCCCTCCTAAATCTGGCTTCTGAACCCCTGGACTCCAGAATTCCCTGCCCAGATGGTCCCACATGCCCTTTCAGGTCCTCCTTGCAAAGGCAGATGTTCTCACTGTGTGCACACTCCAAGGCCAAGGGCTGATGGAGACGCAGGTGTGTAGCATCCACAGGTGTGTGCAAGACCCCTCATGGTAAAGGAAGGGGCTGAGTCTTTTTCATTTACTCAGTTGAACACTCCATGAGCCCTTCAGTATGAAAATTCATGTGCTTAAGTCCAGGGAAACTTTCTTACTTTATTATCACTTTTTGTTGTTAAATCCCCTTCTCCTTTTTCTCTAATTTTTATTTTTGTAACTCCTGTTATGTGAATGGTTGATTTACAGGAGTTAACTTCTAACTTTTTTACTCTTTTCTTCCACTTTCAAAATTTGTTTTTTGTTGTTTTATTTTATCTTTTTAAGACTTTATTGATGTGACTTTCTTACCCTTCTCTGCATTTTTCACACATGATATCACACCTTTCCTTGCTAAGAGTACTCTTGGTTGTGTTGTTAAAAATATCTTACCCTTTTCCCCCACAGATGCAATATTTCCATCTCTCCGATAATATTAATTATAGTCCTCCTTCTTGCATATGCTCACCTTCTCTAAGTTAATTTGTTTCCTTACTTGTCCTTGATCCTTGGCTAAGTCATTTTTAAGAGTGGAGGCACTAAACACCTGTTGGGAAGTTCAGCCTGCATGGGAGGGCCCTGTGAGTTCTACGGTGGCATGACAAGGTAGTCAGCTGTCTTTTTCCATGGAGGCCTCCCAATTGTCAGTATCTATAGGTCTTTTTTCCTGCTCAGTTCAGCATCCCCAGAGAGAAGTCCTCCCAATCTCCTGATCAGGGGTGAGGGTGGTGCCAGCTCTCTGGGAGCTGGGTGTGGGGAAGGAGGACAAGTGCTTTTGCAGTTTCAGAAACAGACTTTCAGTGAACCCCCTGCTTGGCCCGTGGCCCAGCCCCAGCTGCACATAGCATCCGGGAGCCTCTCTGTTCCAACTTCCAGAGGGTAAACTGTCCTTTTGTTGAGTGGGACCTAGTATCTAACTGCTCCTTTAAACACGTTCCACGAACTCCCCTGGTTTGAGCCACCTGCCCCATCCTTCAGAGGAGACTATCTCCTGAGCATTTCCAGGAGCTCATGGTGCAAAATCGACTTGTTTCTTGCTGGCTTCATTCCTCTGGTCTGTTACGTCAGCAGCCACTTGTCCATCTGCTTCCCAGCTTCCAAAATTTGATAATATCTCTCATCTGCCACCATCTCTCCATATGTTCTCTTTGTTCCCAAGGTTTACTCATTTTTTAAAAAGTTCTTTTACTCTTATGTAAATAAGGTCTTAAGTGGAGAAGAAATAAAATCATATGCTCAATCTGCCATGTTTAACTGGAAGCTGTAAGAGGTTTCTTTCATTTTGTACATATATTTTTTTACTTTCCTGCAAGGATATTACAATGTTAACATTTAAAATACCTAAGAGTTTTTTAGTCCATGAATTTTTTATTTATTTATTTTTTGGCGGTACGCGGGCCTCTCACTGTTGTGGCCTCTCCCGTTGCGGAGCACAGGCTCCGGACGCGCAGGCTCAGCGGCCATGGCTCACGGGCCCAGCCGCTCCGCAGCATGTGGGATCCTCCCGGACCGGGGCACGAACCCGCGTCCCCTGCATCGGCAGGCGGACTCTCAGCCACTGCGCCACCAGGGAAGCTCCCAGTCCATGCATTTTTATATGCATTTACTGATTATGTTTTTTATTACACTGCTTAGAAAGCAAAAAAGTTTTGAAATACCCTTTGAATTAGGGCAAGAAGAAAGATATGGCAAAGTTTGAAAGTTTAATAAGGTGCATATCCAGTGACAAATAGGTAAAGCATCATAGTAGGAAGTAATCATAATTGGAAAACTCCTTTAGAAATTAAAGCCCAATCATCTAGTTGTGATACTTGACAGAGTCCTGTAAAGATCCCAAAAGTACTGACTTAACAGTACTTGACTAACTGGAGCTTGCAAGAAAAATAAAATAGAAAGGAAACTTTAGGATTAATTATTCATCAGAAACTTTAAGTTTCAAAACTAGCAAAAGCAACAACAGCTTAAAAAGTTTACCAAGTGCTTACTGTGTGAGAATAAATATATGGTCAAATAAAGAACAAATCTGGGGCTTCCCTGGTGGCGCAGTGGTTGAGAGTCCGCCTGCTGATGCAGGGGACACGGGTTCGTGCCCCGGTCTGGGAAGATCCCACATGCCGCAACTGGACTTAGTAGAGAGAGACTTCACTCAGAAAAGATTATTGCAAAGGGAGGAAATAATTTTTTTTAACAATTCAGGATTTAAATAAGTTTAAGTTATTTAAGTTACTTGTTTTAAATTGAACAACGCTTAAGCCAGTCTAAAAAAAGATTTAAACACAACCCACTGCAAGGTAACTCAGTGAGTTGCTTTTTACTTAAAAACATTTTTTTAAACAGAAAAAAAAATACCCAACAGATCACAATGTACACCATGCAGCCACCCTGCCCAGCACGTGGAAGCCATGGGAGAAGGTAGCAAGAGGAACTGGGACGGACGGCAAGAACCTGCAGAAGGAGCTTCTGCACACAGATGACGCGCAGTGTAGAAACATCCTAAGTTCCCTTGGGTCCCCCTATTGTAGCAGGGGAAGGGAAACCACTCTGCACCTGAAACTATCACAACATTGTTAACCAACTATCTCCAATACAAAATAAAAAGTAAAGAAAAAATAAAACCACACTTTAATAATAATAAATAAAAAAGCAATAGGGAGACCACTCTGAACATAAGATCTGCGAGTGTCTCACGGGTTAAGCAGAAAGAGTTTTCTGGGGAGGAATAAACAAGGCTAGAAAGATCTGGATGTGGGAAATGGGATGAAAGGATGGCCAGATGGAGAGGAAATCAGAGAATGTATTATCCTGAGACCAGGTGAGGATGAACCAACCTTCAGGGTCCAGGGAAAGGAGAGAATCTTAACCAGATTTGGTTAACAAGCATTCTGCTCCTTTGATCAGTGGGGACCCGGCAGTTCAGCTAATCATTTATGAGGCAATGAATGGGGAGCTGGGGAGTCTGTGCCTGTCACAGGTCAACAAAGGCGGGAGCGTCTGTGTGAGTCTGATCTAAGTCATGCGGGCAGGGTGCTTCTTTGCAGTCAGTGCTTTTTTCCTGGAGCACAAAGGGTGGGGAGATTGCTTAACCTTTGCTGTTTCCCAGGATCACAGAAATTGGATAAATTTCAACATCGTCAATATAAATAAGCAAGATGGCTACTCCTGAAAAATTAAGTGGCTAATGAAGGGGATACCTGAGTAAAGTAATTCCATAAAGTGCAGTAAGTGCTGTCTGTCATAAATAAATATGTTGGTTGCCATGGCAACGCAAAGGCGAGGCATCTCACGGGTGGGGAGGGGAGGGGCAGACAGCGATGGCTACGCGGGATCTTAGTGAATGACCAGGATCTATCCAGGTGGAGAGAAGGGCATCAGCTCTGAACCAGGAAATATCGCTTATGTCCAAGTGGACTAGGAAAAGTCGTCTTTTCTGGCTGATGAGAGATTCTTCTCCTCCTTAGGAGATCAAATAATAACAAAACAGAAGTCTATCACTCACAGACGGAAATGTGAGTCTCAAATTGGGTTAAAGCCTGGAAATTCTCAAGGATGAATGTATGGTGAGGCTTTATACTCTGAAGGGAAGCTTGAGTGGTGTCCCAGCAACTGCTGGAAGCAGCTCTGGGTCTGGCTGTGGGTCCCTGACCCAAGCTGACAGCTCAGAGTGGGAAAGAGGGTCCAGCAGGTGCGGAGAAGCCCCAGCCCACCCGCTTGTATTCCTCACTGAAATTGTTAAGCCAGTTTTCTTCAGAGTAGGAGTCTATTTGTAAATATGTAGTAAAAACCTAGGTAACACGTATAAATTGTCTAGAGTTTATTTTACAATGTAAGGCTTTGGTTGTCTCTCAGCATCAAACTTCACATTCTAAAACGTGTCAAACTTCTGCTTTACTCTTTTTGAAAAAGAGACTGCAGTAAAAGCAGATGTTTTTCTCTTTTGCCCCAAACACAGAGTAGAGCCTTTAGGGGATCAGATATCCAAGCATCCTGGGATGGCATGCCTTTCCCTGGAGGGAACTCACCCAGCAGGCACACCAAGTGTGGTGGATAAAGGGACTCTGACTCTTTAAGGGGTCAGAGGCCAGGGTCAGGGCACAGATGGATGCTGTCTGAAAGGAGAGGTACAGCCCCTCGGATAGGATCAGTGAGGAATACAAGGAAGGAAGGAAGGGAGGGAGGAAGGAAGGAAGGAAGGGAGGAAGGAATGGAGGGAGGAAGGAAAGGATGGAGGAAGGGGGGAAGGAAGGGGGGAAGGGGGAAGAAAGAAAGAGAAAGAAAGGAAGGAAGGAAGAAAGGGAGAAGGGAAGAAAGAAAGAAAGAAAGAAAAGAAAGAAAGAGAGGGAGGGAGGGAGGAATAAAGAATAGGAACTCTCCTAATTTTCTAGAAGTGCTGGGTACATTTCTAATTGGATGAATTTCAATATCATATTGTTGAAAGCAAATAGAAATTTTGTTTCTGAATAATCTCTCTTTTTTAATAGTTTCAATACTTTTTAAACTCTGGGGTAGAATATTTTCAGGTTGGCAGTTTGGGGGATGGGAAGACACTTCGTAGGTCCTGGGTTTTGCTTTGTACTGCTTTGTAACCAGGTGTCCGTTCTGTCAGCTCAGCGCAAACATCACAGGCAGGATAGAGGCGCTGAAGATACTGGCCTTCTCTTAAAGGTATTGTGGATACAAACATACACCTTTAAAGTGCACTGCGAAGAATAAGTTAGGCCTAGCGGGTAAACAACAGAAAACATTTTCTCTTCGGCTTGTTGATGGTATTGGCGTTTTTCATTCTAGCCACTACAGCAGAATGAATTCTATTCCACACATTGAGAAGTCCATCATTCTGTTTAGAGGGAAAGGGGTCTGCAAATTGTGCTGGAACTAAAACTGGATGGAGGCGTGAAGCTGTTAAAGATAATAGACCTGTGTTAAAACCCACAAATGAATGGAGGGTCCTCTGGCCTGCTGCCCCGCTCTCTTTGTGCTCTGGGGGGCCATTTTCCATACATACAATGTGTTCACAGCTGGCTGTCTGGTCTCTTTTGGGGCCTTCGTGAATATGCATGTCCCAAATCATAGGCCTGGCCCGCAGGCTGGGAACTCCCACCCATGCCTGTATCCTCCAGCATCTCTCAGGAGGGTCCCTCATCAATTCTGCACCCACCATCTGGTATCGTTGGGCGGCCAGCTCTCCAGGCGCCGCGTGCCTCCGTGAATTACAACCCGGGAGGATTTGTTTTGAGCGTCACTCAGATGAACTTTCCCCTGGGGTTTAGAATTGTTTCAGACAAAAACATATACACGGGAGACAGTCTGGCAGTATGTTCCACCTTTTAAGGCTGGAGGCGAAAGCCAAGGTTGTACCAGCAGGTTGGGATAAAGCTACCAGAATCTAATTGATGGCTTTGAAGGGCATTTGAAGAAGACTTGGGTGTGAACACTCCCGAGTGAAAACAGCTGCTGTTTCCTCATTCATACCCAGACAGTAGGGTATGAATGGATGCTGAACTCACGGCCATTTCCTGGAGGGCTTTTAATGCTTAGCATCTGAAGAATGGCGGATTCAAAGAGTCATGAAAATGTGTTAGTTGGCTTTCCAGCGGAAAGCGATAGAATTTCTAACCTTCAGTTACCCACCTCCGAAAACCCCAGATTCCTGAGAGGTGTTTGCAGGGAAAGTGCCAGGTGGTGGTTTGCCCCAAATCTCTCTGTTCGCTCCAGTGGTGAACTGGGCTGCACCTGCTCGCTGCACCTGCTCTTCTCTCCTTGGAGCGTCCAGCGGGCTCCCCTTATTAGCACCCTCCCCCTCATACCCACGTCTCATCCTGGCTCCACCGTGCCCCTTGCAGAGGGGGAAGAACTCTCCTCCCCAACCAGAGGGAGCTCAGGGCCCTTCTAATTGCATCACTGGGCTGGTGGGAGGAGAGAGAAAAGAGAGCGGAGCAGAGCCCTGCCGAGAGGAGAGGGCTCTGCCTTGGACTCAGCAGGGAGAGAGGTCTTAGCTCCTCTGTGACTTGGCCAGTGAAGTTTGATGTCAGCATGTATTGCCAATTCCCACCCTACACAAAACTCCCTGAGCTACCTGTCTGCCTTGCTTGGCATCCCGTTCACCACTGCATTTCTCACGCGAGATCTACTGCTTGGTTTTCTTCTTGGTCTCTCGCTGAATGGTAAGCTTGGAAACCAAAGCTGTGTTGCCCTCACTTCTGTTGCCCCTGCATCTGGCACAGCGCAAGGCACACAGAATTCAGTTACCCTTTGCTAAACAAATGAGTGATATCTTGTGCATCTTTTCAAAGTTAATTCTGTCACCAAAATCCTATGAATTTGGCACTCTCATTTTGATTACACAGACAAGGAACTTGAGTCACAAAGAAATTAAAACACAGTAACGAACTTGGCCAAGTCGAGCTGGGAAGTTCAGATGCAACATTCATACCCTACTGTCTGGCTCCAGAGCTCCCACCATTAACCACGATGGCCACAAGTGGACCATCCCGAATACAGTGCAAGATTAATCTCTCTTCAATTCAGTAGGACCAGATGGGGCACGGTGCTCAGCACACTGTAGTAGGGTTAGACTCCATCTCCAGGAAATGGACAGCCTAGCTCTGCCGGATAACCTCTGTCTCCCCTATGACCCCAGAGCAATCTGCTCAACCCCCTGCCCCCAATTCTGGCATCTTGCAGTACAGACTGGAGTATGTGCAAGCTGACCTTCTATCTCAGCTGTTCTAGAATTGAGCATCGGGCCGTAGACATGGGTGGTCCATAGATGAATGAATATCCAGTAGGATCTGAGACACTCTTCCCCTTGTTGAAGGAACCAGCTCTATTTTTTTCCTTGGTTCCAATATTTGCCTTGATGTTTTAGCTATAAGACATACTTCTTTGGTAAGTATTCATTTTTTCCTCCTGCTTATTAAATTGAGGTTTTGCAAAAGGCATACCATTTGGGGTCTGAACTACCTAAGAAAAAGTGCTATCCTAGAGAGAGTGAAAAAGTACCATATGGAATGGATATGGAAAATTACATCCATGTGACCCACTGTTACCAAAGGCAAATGTGTATCTTGTTGGCTCAGAGCAGCTCATCTGCTGCTGTGTAGAATCTCTTTAGTGGTAGTTTTCTAAACTATCATATTGAAGGTTTTTAATGAAAAAAATCCCTTTATTAACCTATATTAAAGAGTACATTGCTACAGAAGAGCAATGCACCTGCCAGCATATCCATGAGAGCCAAGATGAAGCAAGTTCAACTTCGTTTCTCATGACCACGTGACCTGCATACTTATCAACCACATTTTCCTCTATTATAGTTCTTGTAATTGTATTTTTTCCATTACTGACAATCACCTTTATGAAAATTACTTATAAAATCCCATTTGCATTTTAATTTTTATTCTCTAAGCAGAGACTAGGCTGACATTGCACTGTTCAAGACCCTCATATGAGTGCCCCATACTAGATGCTTTCACAGGCTGAGGGTCGCTCAGAAAGATCACAGAGCATGTGGGACACCCTTTTCTAAAAGCAAGGGGTGTTCAGGGTTCAGAAGCAATGTTTGTAGTCCTGGGTGAGAAGGAAACTCTTCATTACCTTTGGAGGACTGGATGTTCTCTAGAGTATTGTGCCAGCTTTTTTCTCTCTTCCCCGTTAGTTGCTTCTGGGTGTGTGTCTGGTTGATGGCATGTGCAGATATTTTTCAGCTGTTACAGGAAAAGAACAGGTCTTTCAAAGGCCCAGCCTTGACTAAAACAGAATGGAAGTAGAAAATGGGAAAAGGAGGAAAAGAAGAGAGATAGAAGGAAAGGAAGAGGTAGAGAAAAAGAAAAGTGAGTGAAGAGCCTTGTTCCTGAGCTGGGGAGGGTTGTGGATGGTGACAGCAGGTGCTGGAGAATTTGGATACGGAGGCTGGCAGGGTCACCGGGGGCAGGGCTGGGGAGGGTCCTGAGCTTGGGTGGTAGGGCAGGTATTTCAGGAAACTCAGCCCAAATCAGCTCAAGAGTGACTGACTCCACTGCCCTAAACGCATATCCATTCTTGGTTATTTTAGACAATGAAGAGAGAGCACACTTAACTCTGTGGTGATATACTTCATAAAAAAGCACATTGGTCCAATGGCGTAAGGTAAAATTGTGTCCATCAAATCTTAAGGAACATTTATTTAAAAATGAAAGAACTTCCAATGTACCTGCATAGGGCATTTTGCTGAAGTTATGGAATAACTTATGGAAGTTAAGTAGGGAATGGAGCTCAGTCTGTGTTTCTTAACTCAGGCTACCTGGGACCTGCCCCCAGATGATTACATCAGAGTCTCTGGGCATGCAGCAAGGCCGTCAGTATTTTGGGAAAACTCCCCAGCAGTGAAGCCAGGGCTGAAACCACTGCCCTGAGCAGTCTCCACATGGACACGCAGAGGACACAGATGAGCAAACTAAATAGAGAAAAATCAAGGATGGGAGCCTTTCAGAGGCCCTTAAAGCCCGTGTCAGTATGCCTGTGCTCACCAAGATATAACAGGGCTCCTACCAAACACTAATGATAACCTTCTACACGCCTCTAATTAGAAAAGGGGCAGTATACAATTAACGTCCATTTGTCATCACTTTCTCACTAGCAAAGCTTCAAGATTTTGCTCCCGAGATTTCCTTGTAAACCGGGAAGGAGGTATTGCTCCCAGGTCATTTATTCATGTGACAGACCTTGAGTTCCTGCCCCGAGCAAGCCACAGTGTTATGAGCATGACAGATGTGCTCACGGGGCTTCTGCTCTAATGGTAGAAACAGCTGTGAGACAGTTTATCACACGAATAATGCCCCATCTAATTTTTTAAGCACAAGTGTGATAGGTGTTCAGGAGAGAAGAACGGGATTCTAAGGAATGGAAAGCAAGGGCCCCCTGATCTGCTCTGGGGCAGAGATTTGAAAGGAGACCTGAAAGGGCCAAGGTTAGCATCCCATATCAACAGCGGAGTCTGTGCAAATGTCCTCAGGTGGTAAAAGGCATAGTATATCCGGGGAACTTAAGAAGGCTAGTGAGCGGGAGGCTTACAGCTTGGGTGGAGAGTGGTACTCACTCCTATAATGGTGCTTTCTTCTCTTGTTAAATGTACGCACCCTTGGAGTTGTTGCACAACTAACTCCAAGGGGGCACAGGTCACAAAAGGGGGCTGCGGCAGCACCAAGAATGAGCCCCAACTTACACGCACTGATGTGGAGCAGGGCTGAGACAAAGCCACGCGGAGGCTGGTAGGTCATCCTGAGACACAGCAGGAGGAGGCCGTTGAGAGTTTGAAGGAAAGGATCGGTAGAATAAGGTTTGCCTCTTAAAACATTTCCTCTGCCCGTTGGGCTGAGAATGGATTAGAGGGTGGTAAGAGTGAAAGCAGAGGCCAGTTCCAAGGCTATTTCCTGCAGAGATGAAGGTGACTGGAGGAGCAAGGTGGTGGTGGAGATAAGGTGACCTGGACAGACTGCAAAGTTACTAGGACATGAAATCAACAGGGTTCTGTGACTGCCTGGGAATTAGTGAGAGGAAGGGGAGAAGGCTGGGGTCAAGGATGCGTCTCAGATTTCTGCATGTGAACCTGGGTCTGGGATAGTGCCTGAGATAGGAAGGAATACAAAGACGGAATGGGTTGTCATATGGTTCAGAACACACGCCAGGAAGTTTTTTGTTCTTTCTGTTTGATCCCCCATCTGAGTGCTCAGAACCTTCTTGACCTGCCACTTGGAGTCAGTAAAAAACAATTTGAAATGATTTGCAATTCTGGTGTACTTGATTCCAAACTCCCAAATGTTTCTCGTTTGAAAATTCCAAAGAGAAAAAAATATGAATACAGAATTAGCTTCCATACATTAAAGTTTCACAGGGCAGGAATCACCAGGTGGTGAAGGATCAGTCTGGGTAGTTACATCAAGCACTTCCTGGCCTTCTAGCACTTTCCAAACACAACACAGGTGTGCACTACACTGCCTGCGTTTTTTTTTTTTTTTTCCGGTACACAGGTCTCTCACTGCGGTGGCCTCTCCCGTTGCGGAGCACAGGCTCCGGACGCACAGGCTCAGCGGCCACGGCTCACGGGCCCAGCCGCTCCGCGGCATGTGGGATCTTCCCGGACCGGGGCACGAACCCGCGTCCCCTGCATCGGCAAGTGGACTCTCAACCACTGCGCCACCAGGGAAGCCCACTGCCTGTGTTTTTTAAGCCCCATCCAAATAATCCCTGAACTGTATCATTGAGGCACCTGGTCTCTTTGCCATGCAAGAAATGTTGTAAGAAAGGTTTAATTTTGCCTGCTGCCTAGGTTAATATACCTGTGAGGGTATTCAATGAACTAAAACGCATTAAACGGTGGCTCCTCTCTACTCACTCTCTTCCTCAGTGTTTCTGACCATGGAAGACAATCGGGGGTCCCACGTGGGTCATTGCTCACTTCATTTACCAGAGTTCTAGTTAGCACCTTGCACTCGGTGCGTTTTCTTCCCTTCTTCTATTTCCCAAGTGAGCTATTTCTCTTGCAAGCCTGTGTCCGTGGCATTATCTGATGTACTGGAACATACTTTTCTCCTTATTGTAAAGCACGGTGATAATGCATTGCAAGAGGGAACCATTTCAATAAACCATTAGAAGACTTTTGGTTCCTAAATGGTAGTCTTTATTACTCTGAAGATAAGCTAATGGTGTAATCTACCATCTTGTTTAAAGTACGCACACATTCAAACAATCGTCAACCCCCAGACAGCTTAGGAAATGCTTATTCTTCTCCTCCCCCTCATATCATTATGTTTTTGTTTATATGAATTGAAATCAAAGGTAAAGCAAAAATGAGCAAAGCAATTACCATGTTTAGCAGAGGAAATGAAGCTGCGGGGAAGCCTTTAGTTAATTGTGTGATTCCCAGTCACCCACATGGTTGTGATGGTAGCAGAGTTACAGGGGCATCTGGCCTTTTCTTATGAAGCCTTCCTCACTTCTCTCTGCTTGTGCAGCTGAATAGAGATGGTGTGCTGCTTGCCTGGTGGGCTGCCGTGGTGGGCTGATGGAGATTTCTAGAAAAGTTTGGGATGCATGAGGAAGTTGGTAGGAAATAAATGCATGTCCTCATCTGTCCCAGAAAGATGTAACTGGCACCATGGCTTGTCCTAGTAAGTCACGTTATGGGGTATATGCTGAACCTTGTCCTTCCTCTGTGCTTGCTCAGGTCTGGACTCCTCCAAGGAATCCCACATTGTCAGGGCATCCCAGGAAGGTCTAAATCAAATAGGGTCTTCTCCATGAGGCCTTCACCCCATATTGAACAATCTCCCTCCCCCATACAGGGCTGTAAGTGAGCTACCCTGGGCTCAGAAGGAGGTTCTGGGGCTGTGGGGTGTTCTCAGGCTACTTTAGCTCCAGTCCAAGTGTTACTCACACAGATGTTTACGGAATGACTTCTTGATGCCAGGCACTGCTCTAGGCTCTGAGGATACAGCAGTGAGCAAAATGCATGGAGATGCTACCCTTGTAGAGCTTCTATTTTAGGGGCTACCTAACCATGAGGTTCTGACAAATACTCAGCGCTGAGGCTCTGGTTTTCCTGAGTAGGGGAGGCAGGAGTGGCCAAGAGCCCAGCTGAGCCCTTTCATGGAAACCCATCATCTGGGCAGAGCTGGTGTGTCTGGAATGATGCCACTCTGAGAGCAAGGCCTGACACTTTTCACTGTGTTTTCCTTTGATACACAAAAGAAAACTCCAGGTTACAGAGAAAGACAGATGCATACAAAGGCACCAAACATAACTTCAGATTAAGAACCACTGCTCTGGGAAGAAAAAGCCTTAAAAACCAGTCTCTTCTGACTTCTCTTCCAGACAAAATGATATAGATGGGTTTCTCTTTGCTCCTCTACACTAACCATAGCTATAATCCCTGGAAATAGCACGGAAGACAACCAGACAACCTTGCTGGAAGGTGGCAAGGAGAAGGTAAACTGGTTTAAGACCCCAGGACTGGAAAACAGCATAGCCCTGGGTTATCTTACATCCTTACCCATGGAAGAAAGTGACCCAGGGTCAATGTTTCCTGGCATCCAACTTAGCAACAGAAGGCAGCCCAGGTGGCCTCATTCCTCCCCCTGGGATCTAACAATACTCTCTCCAGTGACATAAGGTGAGCTGTGCATCATGAAAAAATAGAAAGTCTCAGCAAAAGAATAGAAGTTATAAAAAAGAACCAAGTGGAAATTATGGAACTGAAAAATATAATAAAAGAAAATTTAAAAACTTTGCTGGATAGTCTCAATAGTAGAATGGAGAAAAAGGATAGAGCCAGTGAACTTGAGGACAGATAAATAGAATGTAGCCAATCTCAACAGATAGAAGATAGACTGAAAAAACTGAACAGAGACTCAGGGATCTGGGGGACAATATCATAAAATCATATATTTGTATGATTGGAGTTCCACAGGGAGAGAAGAGAGTGGTCTGAAAGAGTACTTGAAGAACGATGACTGAAAACTTCCTAAATTTGGTGGAAAATACAAACCTACAGATCCAATAAGCTAAATGAATTTCAAACAGAATAAAACAAATTAAGACACATCATTATAAAATATTTGTAAACTAAAGACAAAGAAAAAATCTTGAAAGCAGCCAGAGACCCATTACGTATACAGGGACACTAATTCAAGTGACAGTGGATTTTTCATCTGACCATGGCAGCAGAAGGAAGAAGCATGGCATTTTCCCACTGCTGAAATAAGACGAAAACATAAAGACAACTAGAACATCTTCAAAAGCATGGAAATTAAACAGCACACTTCTAAATAACCTATGGGTCAAAGAGGAAGTCTGAAAGGAAATTTTTTAAAGTATATACAATTAAATGAAAATGAAAAGACAACGCATACACCTATGTGGAATGCGGAGAAAACAGTGCTGAGAGGGTTAACTTATAGCATGAGAGGCTGCTATTAGACATGAGGAAAGAGCTCAAATCATAAACCTAAATCTCAGCCTTAAGAAACTAGAACAGAGAAGAATGAACTAAACCCAAAGCAGTCAGAAAAAGGTAATAATAAAGAATGGAAATCCTTGAAATTGAAAGTAGGAAAATAAAGAGAAAATCAATGCAAAACATTGGCTCTTCCAAAAAAATCAATAAAAATTATAAACCTCTAGCAAGACTGATAAAAAGTTTAAAAAGAGAAGACACAAATCACCAATATCAGGAATGAAATGGTGATATCACTACAGATCCTACAGCCTTAAAAAAGGAAATAAAGGACTACTATGAACAACTTTATTCTCATAAATTCAGCAACTTAGAAAAAAATGGAGCAATTCCTCCCAAACTACAAAGTAACAAAACTCAATCAATATGAAACAGATAATCTGAATAGCCCCATAACCTTTAAAGTAATTGAATTCGTAATTAAAATTCTCCTGAAAAAGAGTCCTCCAGGTCCAGATGGTTCCACTGGAGAATTTTACCTAACATTTAAAGAATAATTAACACCAAGTTTACATAATCTCTTCCAGAAAAAAGAAAAGGAGGAACCATTTCCCAATTCATTTTATGACGCCAATATTACCAAGATGCAAAACCAGATCAAGGACTTCCCTGGTGGCACAGCGGTTAAGAATCTGCCTGCCAATGCAGGGGACACGGGTTCTATCCCTGGTCTGGGAAGATCCCACATGCCTCAGAGCAACTAAGCATGTGCGCCACAACTACTGAGCCTGCGCTCTAGAGCCCGCAAGCCACAACTACTGAGCCCGTGTGCTGCAACTACTGAAGCCCGCACGCCTAGAGCCTGTGCTCCGCATCAAGAGAAGCCACCACAATGAGAAGCCCGCGCACCGCAACGAAGATTAGCCCGTTTGCCGCAACTAGAGAAAGCCCGCGCAGCAGTGAAGACCCAGTGCACCCCAAAATACATATAAATATAAATAAATTAATTTAAAAAAAAACAGACCAAGACAGTAGAGAAACGGAAAACTATAGATTAATACCTTTCACGGATTTAGAATCAAAAATCATCAAAAAATGTATCAAACTGAATCCCCTCATATATAGAATTATACACAATGACTAAGCAGGATTTATTCCAAATATACAAGGCCAGTTCAACAAGCAAAATTCAATCAGCACAATTCACCACATCAACAAGGTGAAGAAGAAAAATCCTACTATTATATCAATCGACACAGAAAAGGCTTTGACAAAATTCAGTACTCATTTATGATTCTTTTAGTCTAACGAAAACTCAGCAGTTTAGGAATAAAGGGGAATTACTTCAACTTGGTAAAGAGCATCTACTGAAAACCTACAGCTAACATTATACTTAAGGGTAAAAGACTGAATGCTGTCCCCCTAAGATAGGAAATAAGGCAACAAGGTCCACTCTCACCACTTTTACTTAATATAGTATTGGAAGTTCTAGCCACTGAATAAGAGATAGGAGATAACACTACACACCTATCAGAATGGCTAAAATAAGAACAGTGACAACATCAAATACTGGGAAGAATAAAGAGAAACTGACTCATCAATATTGCTAGTGGGAACCTAAAACAGCAGAGCATTTCTGGAAAACAGTTTGACAGTTCTTTTTTAAAAAACTATGCATGCTCGGTGCTTTGTGACCGCCTGGAGGGGTGGGATAGGGAGGGTGGGAGGGAGGGAGACGCAAGAGGGAAGAGATATGGGAACATATGTATATGTATAACTGATTCACTTTGTTATAAAGCAGAAACTAACACACCATTGTAAAGCAATTATACACCAATAAAGATGTAAAAAAAACAACAACTATGCATGCAATTACCATACAACCCAGAAATCAGACTCATGGGCATTAGTCTCAGACAAATAAAACTGATATTCACATAAAAGCGTATACACAAGTGCTTAAGAGCAGCTTTATCTGTAATAGCCAAAAACCAGAATCAGCTCAGATAGCCTTCAAAAGGTTTAACAAACGGTGGCAAATCTATACCATTGAATATTACTCAGAAATAAAAGGAATAAGCTATAAATGCAGCCACTTGGATGAAACTCCAGGTAATTATGCTGAATGAAAAAAGATAGTCCCCAAAGGTTATATACCATAATGTTCCATTTATTACAATACTTTTGAAGTGACAAAATTTTAGAAACAAAGGACAAGTTTAATGGTTGCCACGGTTTAGGGAGGAATGATAAGGGCAGCATGCAGGGCCCTTGCTGTGATGGGTCTGTTCAGCATCTTGACTGGGATGATGAACGCACCAACCTATATGTCTGATAAAACTGCACAGAACTATATGGGAGCATATGTATATGTATAACTGATTCACTTTGTTATAAAGCAGAAACTAACACACCATTGTAAAGCAATTATACCCCAATAAAGATGTTTAAAAAAATCTAAATAACCTCAAGAAAAGTTAACGGAAAAATAAACATATTTTGAAACCTAAAAAAAAAAAACAACAAAAAAAACTGCACAGAACTAAATGCACATATATAGACACACACACACAAATGACTAAAACGGCATGTGAGTCTACAATTATCTCAACTGAAAAAATATTCACTTCCTCCCTCTTCTTCATAAATATAAAGTTGTTCCCACCCCCTCAATACCAGTAAGTCCACCTTGGCACCAGTTTCTGCTGAGCTTCCACGTAGTGTTTGACTCTTTCTCAGTAAGAGCACTTGCGGCACCCATCAGTAGGTCAGAATCAGCAATGAATTCAAGACTATTGACACATCATCCTACAAAATAGTCTCTCCAGGAATATCTAACCGGAATCTCACCAAGCCTGTGGACCTCTTTCCAGTTTAAAAAGAACAAATTAAATGGCATAACAAGAAAACAAAAGTGTAGGACATTCTACAGGACAAGTAACGTGGAAATCATTTTAAAAAATTGATGTATGGGACTTTCATTCTACAGGACAAGTAACGTGGAAATCATTTTAAAAAATTGATGTATGGGACTTTCCACTTGCTTTTAGCTGTCCACACACATACGCATACATACGCATATGACAGATAAAGCAACTATGCCAAATGTTGACAATTGTTGAATCAAATGATGGGTGTGTTACGGTGGTATTCTTTCTACTTTTTTGTTTGCCAGGACATTTTCTTAGTAAAAAGTTGGTGGAAAACAAACCCTGCTGGCCACGCGGGGATGGCATGGTCTTTCAGGTGCCTTCCCACTGTGATATTCGAACACTGACGTTCAAATCTTGGCACTGATATTTGTTAGCTGTGTCTTCCGAGCCTCGTTTTTTTCTCATGTATAAAGATGAAGGCTTTGGAACAGTTCTAAAATTCTGTATATCTTCAGGTCAGCAGAGAAGTTGATTCTAAATCTCTCAATAATCCATTCGCGTCATGAACAATCCTTATTGCCAGCACATTTTTTCTTTCAACATGAATCTTTCAAACAGTAATTTAAGAAACTTCTCTCTTCTTGTGGATCCAACAAAGAGAGAAGGAAGGAGAGAAAGTGTTCTTCAAATATTTGAAGAATGTTCTTTGTTCGCCCATCACCTACCTCCCTTCTGAAGCTAGTCATTTCTAGCAAGTCAGATCAATATACCATTATATTGTATACCATGTGCAAGCCTCTTTAGCCTTTCTGTTATCAAGATGTAGCCGTATTTGACTTTCCTCTGTACCCTTTTCCGAAGCCTGTCAGGCCAAGTTTTAGCCAATTTGCTCCTATTGCTCTGAGCTGCCTGACCAGTGTGTCTTATCCAAGGATAAGTCCCAAATTTGATCAGAATTCCAGGCATGACACTGACACCATCATTCCCCTTCCAGGATACAAAGCTGAACGTGATTATGAAGATTTGTGCCAACAGGTGTGTTTGCCCTCAAAGCGCAGCTTCAGGAGCAGAGAACTGAAAAGCCATCTCCCCTCTCAAGATCTGAGTGTCCCAGGAGAGAGGCTGTCCGAGTAATGCAGGAAGAACAATGCAATGGAGGAGATCTAAAAGCTATGAGCTTAGGGTACACTGGGCACGTGGATTTTAGCGTCCATCCTAACAAACAGAGGAACGTGTGAGTCATTTTCTTTTGTAGTTGTTCTTAATAAAATGTACATTTTTATTTGTTTTTTTTAAGAGTAGTTTTAGATTCACAGTATAATGGAGAGGAAAGTACAGAGATTTCCCATATACCCCCTGCTCCCATACATGTAGCCTCCCAGTTGTCAACATCTCTCATCAGAACGGTACGTTTGTTACAACTGATGAACCTACACTGACACGTCATAATCACCCAAAGTCCATAGTTAACATTACGGTTCATTCTTGGTGTTGTACATTCTATGGGTTTGGACAAATATATAATGAAAGGTATCCATCATTATATTATTATAAAGATTATTAATTATCTGAGCTAGATCTGGGTAACTTGCTGCAACTTCTACACCAGCCCTTGCTGCTTCACCTTGCACTTTGATGTTAAGGACATGGCTTCTTTCCTTCAACTTCATAAACCAGCTTCTGCTGGCTTCAGACTTTTCTTCTGCAGCTTTCTCACCTCTCTCAGCCTTCACAGAATTGAAGAAAGCTGAGGCCTTGCTCTGGCTTAGGCTTTGGCTTAAGGGAATGTTGTGGCTGGGTTGACCTTCTAACCCGACCCCTAAAAGTTTCTCCATATCAGCCGTTAGGCTGTTTCGCTTTTTTTTTTTTTTTTTTTTGCAGTATGCGGCCCTCTCACTGTTGTGGCCTCTCCCGTTGTGGAGCACAGGCTCCGGACGCGCAGGCTCAGCGGCCATGGCTCACGGGCCCAGCCGCTCCGCGGCATGTGGGATCTTCCCGGACCGGGGCACGAACCCGTGACCCCCGCAGCGGCAGGCGGACTCTCAACCACTGCACCACCAGGGAAGCCCCTCACTTTTTTTTTTTTTAAATCATTCATATGTTCACTAGAGTAGCACTTTTAATTTTCTCCAAGAACATTTCCTTTGCATTGGCAACTTAGCTAACTGGTGTAACAGGCCTAGTTTTTGGCCTGTCTTGGCTTTCAACATGCCTTCCTCACTAAGCTTAATTATATCTAGCTTTTGATTTAAAGTGAGAGACATACGACTCTTACTTGAGCACTTAGAAGCCATTGTTTGGTTATTGGTTATTGACCTAATTTCAATATTGTTGTGTCTCAAGGAACAGGGAGGCCCGAGGAGAGGGAGACAGACAGACGGTGGAAGAGCCACTCAGCGGAGCAGTCAGAACACAGACTTTTATCCATTAAGTTATTATGTGGGTGCGACTTGTGGTGCCCTAAAACAATGGAAATAGTAACATTACAGATCACTGATCACAGATCATCATAACAAATAGAGTAATAATGAAAGCGCTTGAAATATTGTGAGAATTACCAGAAGACACAGAGATACAAAGTGAGCAAATGCTGTTGGAAAAACGGCACTGATAGACGTGCCTGATGCAGGGTTGCCACAAACCTTCGATTTGTAAAAAACGCCGTGTCCGTGAAGTGCAATAAAGCAAAGCTCAGTAACGTGAGGTCAGCCTATGCTGCGTATATACAGACATATAGGGGTCAAGACTATTGTGATGGGAGAGAGTGTTTGACAAGGGACAAGTGGAGACTGCTGGCTGATGGGCAGGGAGAGGGAGTGGACGGACAATTCCTAAGAGGAATTTGGTTAGGTGCCAAGGATGGGTGGGGAGATTCTCAATATTCTCAAATTTCTCAATATTGTCAATATTCTCAAATCCTGGCTTAGCAGGACTTTTTGGGAAAACTGGGCTCTGCAGGCCAAGGATGTGGACCAAGGAGGAGGCCTGGATGAAGAAAACACTCAGAGGAGCCTGACTAAAGTTTGGTCAAGGTGGGGCTTTTTGTCAATACTCTGCCACTTCCTGCGGCAGGAAAGTGTTCCTAACAAAGTTATCATCTGACTCAAGGCTTAAAGAGTGAGAAAGAGCCTGGTGAGGAGAAGGGAAAGAACAGTCTAGGCACAGAGGAAGAAAGTGCAAGAGAGAAGCAGCAAGAAATTCTTGATTCCGCGTTACCGCTCAGCCTCCCATCTGAGCCAGTGTTCCTTCCTTTGAATGTTCTGTGAGTCTCAGAGCTGTGACAGGCATACTAGACCCAGGAGTCAGGAACCCTGTTATGACTGTGCAACCAACCCCTAATGAGGTTTCACTGAGCATCTCTGGATCTGAACTTCACCATGTAAGACAAGGAAGTTACTGGCATTGGGGATGGGGACCTTATTCTGGGGCCCGTACTGCACATTGCAGGATATTTAGCGTCAATGGCCTCTGCGCAATAAATGCTGGCAGTGTTCTCCGAATATTGTAAAAACCAGCAATGACTCCCTCCCGTACACATAACCAGATGTCCCCCAAACTGGGGCGGGAGTGATCCTACCTTCTGCTGAAAATCACCTTGTAATCACCAAGGTTCCTTGTAGCTCTCTGTTGCTTCACTCTATTTGAATTGTAAATCCATTCTGGAAGAACCAACCTCGTCTTACTCCATTCTCCCTCCCTCCAAGCTTCCCCAGAGTCCAGAGAATTAAGTGGGTGGGTAAGTACCATCCCATATTCCTGAATGTGGGTGAAAGAGACAGAAAATTCCAGCTCTTTCCTCTGGGAATGTTCTTACGAGCCAGAACTAGAAATACCCTCCTTGTGCCTGGACTAATAGAAGAGGAATGGGTAATAACCCACCAGTTTGTAGCAGATGAGAATCAAAGCAAGAGGGAAATTTTGAGATAAAACTTTCCAGAGCCTGAGCATTTAAATTTTTTCCTCTTTGGAAATTAAACTACTGATCTTTCTAAGTCGTCCTTTACAATCTCTGAGATTTTGTTAGGATAAATATAGGCAATGAAATCCTCCTACAGCAACATTCCAAGTCCTAAAATGTTGTATTTTCTCTTTGTGTGAGAAATATATTTAAAATATATAAATCGTGTCTCTATACATATGTAATACATTTTCCAAATTCTGTTCTGCTATTCAGAGTAGGATATTTTGGACTTATGTTGAAGATAAATGTATGTTGATGTTTTACAGTATCTCCTGCAGTGCAGCCACTGTTAAGTGGCAGCAATAAATGATAACCACTGGCTCTAATTGCTTAGAGAATTGCCAAGTGATAATCTGTGATGTAATTAAGTAAAGGAAACCAATGCTGTCTTTAACCACCTCCATGAAATGATTCCCTACAGAGGCATCTGACCTTCCATGAGTAAAGTTCCCTTAAGGGGCAAAATTAACCCTCTAAGCATACTCCCTCAGCTAGGAAACGTCAACCAAACCCTGCGTTGGTTTTGTCGTTGTTGTTAAATGAACTACGTAGAGCCTATGTTTATTTTTTTATGAACGTTTCAAGAGTTACCTTTTGCTTTGATTCTGATTCCCAAAATAAGCAGGGTAAAAATATGAGCTTGTGTTTTGACTGGGGATCCGTAAGTGAGTTCACGGGAGCTTCCAGGCCACTGGTTTGGGAAGAGGGTGCAGGGAGAGGGGCACTGCCACTCTTTCATCTCCATAACCCACCACCTGAATTGGGCTGGGTTGGGGCCCAGGGAATGTGCATGTGGAACCTCTTCTAGGAGAATTCTAGAAATTCCCACATCTCTATTCTGACATGTCTGGTCCCGCCAGGTAACTATTACAGGCAGAGCACTCAAGGTCCAACCTGTCTTCTGAAACCTCCAAAGGGGATTTTTCTGGAAGAAAAGTACGTGGGGTTTGCAAAAGCCTTGTTCCTTCTGGGCACGAAATATATTTATCTTAGTTTCAGAAGGATGATCAAACTGCTTGTCATTATTGCAATTTGTGAACCATCACAAGCATTATAGGAGTTGATCAAGACCAAAAAGTCCTCCTGTCAGACTAGCCTCAGTGGTGCCAGAGCTCAGAGACAGTATAAACAGTGGTAAGGGGCTTCCTGAGCCTGACAGCTGTGATGGTCATGGGAGCCTTATATCTTTCTCTCTCTGAGAATCCAATAACCTTGAGGTGTCTTGAGGAAGATGAAACAGCTCAAGGGTGATAACCAGATAGAGGATGCCTATCTGGAAACCAGCCAACAAGTTGCATTTCTATCAGAGTAGATTATAAAGCTCTCCTGAATATATTATCTACGAAAATAAGCTTTTTCTTTCCATTATGTAATGATTTCCTTGTGGCTCTCTCCTTTTAACCCTGCATACCTTTGATTGCTTGCTGCTGTTTATGTAGCTTATGATTAGAAGGCTAGAATTTTCAAAAGGGGAAAGGATAAACCAACTTTGAAAACTTCAATCAGATTGCAGACTCTCTGAATTCAATAAGTCTCTATTAAAGCTTCTGATGTGAACTACCCATATTTTTCAGGGTTGAGACTCCTAGTTACAGGCAACTAATTTTAGAACCTTGGGACTTCTCTTGGTTTTAAGATCTTGCTATCCTGCCAGAATACATTGATCTCTTCGTTAAGTACAGAGGTTTGGAGTTTTCATTGGAGATGGCCAATTTTATGAATTAATTAAAAATATGAGATGCTGCATACTTCCAACTCAAGTCACAGGTATGCCTTCCATGAAAGGTAACATCTATAGAGTTGTTTTGCTAATGCACTATTTAGTTCAAACTGTCTTGCACACAGTTTGTGATTTCAGAAAGGAGTCTCTTGATTGCAAGAGTGATTGCAGCATATCACTCAGAGGGAAGGACCTCAGGAGGGAAAAATCATTCAAAGCAGTGTAGTACCACGGGATGTACGTTTTCCTAAAATGCCTCCTCACCTTATAGTCCAATGTCTTATCCTGAAAGTGATTTTATGGCTATAAGAGCCAGACAGACTTAGAGGAAAGAATATTCCATTTCAAGCAGTGGCTAGTACACTACCATGAACTCCACGCAAGATCTATAAATATCAATTGAATGCCATTGTAAGTAAGAGTGATGTGGCCATTCATATTCATTCACCCATGTCAGAGGAGATCTTGCTGTTTGTGACCCCAGTTAGGCTGATATGATCATAGCTCCACGTCTAGTCTTAAGTGCTTTCTTTGCATTCTTGAGACTCTTCCTAGTTTTTACTTTTCTGAAGCTCCTCAGCCCAAGAGTTACCAGAATAGATAAGCATGAAACTAGTTTGTCATAGTCATTTAGTAATGGATGGAATGCCCAGAGCTCACTCCCATTGGGGTGGTTTTTTTTCCATGGCTGCTGCTCCTATAGGCCCTGGCCCAATCCCCATCTAGACGGCTAATGAAATAAACCTCTTCCTTGCTTGCATTTCGGCTGTCTTAAAGTGGTGTTTTGGGACCAGTTCTTTCCTAGTGGGCTAAGAATCTTGTGGTGTACTAGTCTTCCTATCTGTAGACATCCATCTAGCATTTATTATTAACTGTTCTAGATTGTAATCTTCTTACTTCCCACACTAACCTTACGTGAATACAGCCACAGCCCTCTCCTAAACCAAAATTAATCCTTTTTTAAAAATAAATTTATTTATTTTATGTATTTAGTTTTGGCTGTGTTGGGTCTTCGTCGCTGAGCGTGGGCTTTCTGTAGTTGCGGTGAGTGGCAGCTACTCTTTGTTGCGGCACGCGGGCTTCTCGTTGCGGTGGCTTCCCTTGTGGAGCGTGGGCTCTAGGCACGCGGGCTCAGTAGTCGTGGCTCATGGGCTCAGTAGTTGTAGCTCGCGGGCTCTAGAGCGCAGGCTCAGTAGTTGTGGCGCACGGGCTTAGCTGCTCCTCGGCATGTGGGATGTCCCCGGACCAGGGATAGAACACGTGTCCCCTGCATTGGCAGGCTGATTCTTAACCACTGCACCACCAGGAAAGTCCCCCCAATTAATATTAAAGCCTGGTTTTCTTTCCAATTCTTGTACACATGGTACTTAGTAGCATATTATTTTATAAATATGAGCCATGATGGAAAAAGGGCTTAAGGACATACATCTGCCATCACTGCTCCTGTCAATGAGCGTTAGAGACATTGAAGAGGAAGAAAATGTACCCAGTGGTGCTCCCAGAGTGGGTTTTGTCTATTTTCAGTGTTTCAAAGCTTCCAACAGGTTGGTTTAACATGTTTGCCTTCGTTCATTTACTAAGAATCATTTATTCAGCATCCACTATGTATAGGTACTGGTGATTTACAGGGATTCAGAGACAAACACGACACACTTCCAGCCCTGATGGAGCTCATAGTCTAGGTTAGAGAGGCAAGTGGTCCCTTCTTGCAAAGAGAACAGGAAACATTCTCTTCTGCAGACATGGCTTCTACGTAGGGGGATATTTCATCACTTGAGTGGCAGGAATGCAGACCCCGCACAACCATGCACTTCTAGGCACCCCCTTGACAGCCCCGAAGTCAAGTCATATTAATAACGTGCGTTGCTGTCCTGGGTGCTGATCCTTACCGTGTAAGAACTAGATACAACTATAGCACCTCTAACTCACCTCCTACCCAGCAGAGTTCCTTTTGTCCTTAATAGTACCTCTGACCTTCCTCTCTTTACATCCCCACTCAGCTCTCACTTACTATACTGCAATGGCCTCCTCTTAACTGGACTCTGTGTCTCCAGTCTCCTAACTCCAATCCACATAATCTGTTACCAGTTCAAATCTTCCTAAAGCATAACTGCTGTTGCTCCCTTACTCTGAATAAACAGCCAGTAGTTCCCCCAGCAAGCAGGATGAAGACGGATCACAATTCTAACCTTATTTCTATTCCTTTACACTTGCCCCAGTGGCACTGGCAAACTTGCCATTGCTCCCAATACAATAGTCTCTACACTCTCAGAACTTCCTGTTTATGTGGCTCCTTCTGCCCTTTTCCTTCTACGTCCAGCATCCAAACCTTCCCATTCTTCACAGCCCAGCTGAAGATGTTCTGAAACCTCCCAGCCATGGGTGACCTTGCCTTATAACTCCCAAACACTCTGCAATTCCTATCACTTTCCACCTGATACCATGTTCACTTATGTAATAATGAAAACCAACATGACCATCAACTCATTCTATGGATAGAACAAGTCAGCTGCTCTATGACTTTGTGTACATTAGCTCATGTTATCATTACCAGGGAGGTAGGTGCTAGGATCCTCTTTCTACAGATGAGGAAACTAAACCACAGAGAGGTAAAACTCACTCGCTAAGTTTACACAGAACAGCTGAGATTTGAATCAGTCTGCTAACTCCAAACCCTATGCTTTTAATGACTATGCTTCACTGCCTCCCATGTATGTATTTTTTAATGTCTTCTACTGGTTTCCATCTACTAGCAGAAGAGTAAAAAATATCCTTTTATCTTATGTATCTTCCACAAAGTAAAATTTTGTCATATCTTTGAATAAATGCCTTCCTGATTCCTTATCTGGTTTTAGGTACTTCAAAACTTTTAAAATAAAACATTGAGTGATGATAAATTTCATTAACTGTTTAAGTGAGCAGACAGAAGCATGTGGTGTTAATTTCATTCTCTTCAATTCTTGGGAGAATTTAGAAGCACTTGGACCAAACGTAATAAAATATTGTTTTTATTTATTCAAACCAGCTTCTCATTTAAAATAAAAAAAGCCTGAATGGAGGCAACCCTACAAGATGAATTCATTGTTTGTGGACACACACACACACACACACACACACACACACACGATTTATACACTTGCTCACCACAGAAACACAAACAAGGAAAAACCCTGGCAAATTGGAATTTGAAAACTTTAGTTTCAGTTTCCTTTTTAATGGTGGATATGAATACTTTGCATTCTTGTGTCTATATCCTGAGATGGATAGGCCTGTCAGGATTGGTCTAAAGAAACAGTCTCTTATCTTCATACTTTACTTGAGCGAGAGAACACTGTCTTCACCATTTACATCACTATTTTCTCTATACTAGTTCAAAAGCCGGGCCCTGTTCTTAGACAAGAACATTACCCTTTATGTTCTGTCCTCCATAAGCAAATGCTTGAGTTAGAGGTGAGTTGGGGCTCCCTCCCACCCTTCCTCCTCCCTCTGTTTCCCCTTTTTTCTTCCTTTCTTTCTTTCCTCCTTCCTTCCTTTCCTTCTCTTTCTTTCTTTTCCTTTTCCTTTCCTTCTTTCTTTCCTTTCTTTCTTACTTTCTTTCTTTTCTTTCTTTCCTTCCTTCCTTCCTTCCTCTCTCTCTCTCTTTCTTTCTTCTCTCTTTTTCTCTTCCTCCTTCCTTTCTTCCCTGCTTTCTCCTTCCTTTTCTTTCTTACTCCTACTCCTCTTAATCATATGAGCTTCATCAAACCATATGAGGCAGAGTTAAATCCCAGGCTTCTGTTCTCTGGGAGACCATCCCTGCTAAGACAAGTAATTAACTAATTGACTTTCCAGCTAACATTCAGGGTAATACATTTAAGATTAAGGTCTTGCAAATATTAATTCTACCACAGCAAAGTTAAACATTTTTGTTAGCATCTTCCTTGACCTAATATTATCTGAACACAATTATTTCTTTTACTTTTTCTTGATTACCTCATTGAGAAATATAGATTTGTTTGCCTAGATGCATAATGACACACAGAGACCATCCAGCTGAAACCTGATTCACATACAAATTATTAGAACCCATTTAGGAAAATATATCACCCGAATTCCCATTCCAAACCACTTATCAAAGACCCTCAGCCCTAGAAGAGGAGAAAATAGGTTCATCTGGACAGAACACAATGGAGTTTTGCACATTTCCTATTGTCCTGCTGCCATCACCACCATGAAAGCAGTGTAACCAAGAGAGGTATCTCTATATACCATGCAAGTACAAATACTGCCTCCCATCCTATTGGGATGAACTTTCCAATTCACAAAGCTCCTTCACACATGGAATTCTGCATAACCATGCAACAGCCCCCTACATGGAGAAATAGGAAATCACCCCACGTTGGACTTCAGTCTTCTACACAGAGTTGCATGCTTGTTGAGTGGCAGAGCCAGGATGTCAAGCCCTTGAGTATAGACTCTTTTGCCACTTTACTCAGAGGGTTCTTGCCATGTCTAGAGGCCAAAATACATCAGAAGAGTTGCAGAGGGAGCACATATTCCTCTCCATGTCGGCTTAGGTAACGTTATCAGAAAAGGGGCAAAGGAGGAACTGTGAAAGTCATGCTGTGGTTATTTTAGTAATTCACTTTGAAAGAAACTTCAAATGGGATGAAGAGATAAAGAAACATACTCAGATGCAATGTTTCTGCACCTGCTGCAAATAGATATTGGTGGCAAACCATCTGCACAACTAGTTTGTGGTTTAAGGAGGACCCTAAAAATCTCCAAGCAACAGTCATAAACACAATGATATTGATTGTAAAGTGAAGAGCTTTAGCTACTAATATTAACAGACTTCTTGCTGTTATATGCAGAAGAATTAGCATAGAAATAGGCACTGTGATTTCAGAATTAACTAAGAGGCTTCCCACCAGTTTTTCTGAGAAATAGTGTCACTGGCTATCACATCATGCCTTTAAGTGGTTATCTGATCACAGGTAGTCTCTTTTTTCTTATATGCGTCTAGCCCTGGGATCTAGGTTCTAAAATCTCCACTAAAAATTCAAAGCACAAAGGAGTCACTTCTTGAAACTTAAATATCTTCTTATAGATAAAACACTATTTTGCATCTCATTTGTATTACGCTGTTGACTTAGATTTTAAAGCCTCAGGTGGCAATGTTGGGTGCTCAATTCATAAAAACAACAGTAGAACTACAAATGCATCCATTTTCATAATCTCTAATTGCTCATAATATAATGATGAACGTCCACCTATAAACCCTTAATAAGTCCTAATTAATACAAGATTATCCTTTTTTGAGAAAAGTTCTTTACATGTCACTGGCAACTTGCCATTCACAGAGCTTTCGCACATTTTCACATTTGAGCTTTTAATTATCAAACTAAGACTGATCTAATCCATAGCTGACTGTGTAAATAAATGCCTTGCAAATTATAGAAGAAGACTGAAAAAATCTGAATATCCACTTGTCACCTGTTAGTTCATTTTGAGACAAGTGCTCAGCTACACTGAGAGAACAGCGATTATAGGCAATACAGAAAATAATTTCCCCCCTCTCTGGTTTATTAGAGTTAAACCGTGCTATAAGTCTAAATGAGTTGGTAGAATGAGTAAATTCTGGAAATTCTGGAAGAGATTCGTGGAAACTTACCATGGCAGATTACGAACTCCAGTAAGCAGTTTAAAAAAATTAACTTTTTACCTAGAACAACTGTAGATTTACAGAATTATTGTGAAGATAGTACAGAAGGTTGCTCTATCCCCTGCACTGGGTTTTCTTTATTATTAATATCTTACATTAGTATAGTATATGTATTACAACTAATGAACCAATATGATGCACTATTCTTCACAAAAGCCTATGCTTTATGCAGATTTCTTTGGTTTTTACCTAGTATCTTTCTTCTGTCCCAGGATCCCATCCAAAATATCCCATTACATTTAGTCTTCATGTCTCCCTAGGCTCACCTAGGCTGTGACGGTTTCTCAGACTTTCCTTGGTTTTTTATGAACTTGACAATCTTGAAGAGTACCGGTCAGGTATTTTGTAGAATGTTTCTCAAGTAGAATGTGCCTAACGCTTTCCCCTTGACTAATCTGGGGTTATGGTTTTGGGGGAGGAAGATCACAGAGGTCAAGTATGATTTTCATCATGTCCAGGGCAACTCCTCTCAACATGGTTTATCTCTGTCGATGTCGACCCTGGTCACCTGGCTGAGGAAGTGTTTGTCTGGTTTCTCTTGTAAAGTTACTCTTTCTCCCTCCCTTTCCACACTGTACAAGATCTTTGAAAAGAAGTCAGTATGCTCAGCCCACACTTAAGGAGTGAGAAGCTACGTTCCACCTCCATGAGGGTGGAGTAACTATATCAAGTATTTGGTATGTCAAATTATAAAGAGCTGAGAGGATTTCACAACGCAAACATATCATAAATAAGAAAGAGGAAACCAGGAAATAAGGAATTCAAGCTAATGATCAGCTAAGATATAGGGGGCGGTCACACCCCTCCACAGGGGTAAGCTTCATGACTTGAGACCCATTCCATCCAACTTCTTGCTGCCCAACTTTCTAGTTCTTCTAGAAAAGTGAAGTGTTCAAACATTTGGAAACTATAGTGAATTCCAAAGTTATTTTACTTTTCTCCTGGGATCACCCCGTAAGTATAATACTTCATTCATTGCAAACGCCTACCCATCAGTAAGGTTCTGGTCTTGAAAACGTATAAAATAGTTTTCAAGTTTCCAAGAGTCAATGTTTCTTTCTTGGGAGTGAATACCAGTGGATATGTGGTGGAAGAGGCGCTCTCTCTCATTTACAGAGGAGTCAAACGCGGTAGCAATCAAGCGATTTGCTAAAGATCTTCATAATCAATGGTGTCTGTCCTCACTATTCAACGAAAAGGGCTACCTCAAAATTCTCCAAAGATCTCCTTGTTGTCAGATACAATAGCCCTTTCTCCTTCCTTATTCTCCTTCATCTCTCTGTTGCGTTTGACTTGGTTAACGACCTGATGGTATTGGGTAGCTATTAATTTATAAAAAACCATCCCCAAACTCAATGGCTTAAAAAAGCAGTCATTGACTGTTGCTCACACATCTGTGGGGCAGCTAGTGTTTATCTAGGCTGGGGTCAGCTGGGTGGCTCTGCTTCCTTCAAAGATCTGCTGGCTGGCTGGCTGGCTGGCTGGGGAGTCATTCTTCTCTTCAGTCTAGCAGTCTAGCTGTGGCATATGTTTTCCATGGCAACGGCAGAAAGCAAGAGAACGAGTAACGTCTGAGGTCTCTAAGAGCTCGGCCCCAAATTGGTACACTGTCATTTCAGTCACATACCATCAGTTCAAGCAAGTCACATGGCCAAAGGGCAAGAAATACACTCTCATCAATGAGGTCAACACATAGATTGTGTGTGGATGCTCAGATGAGTAAAGAATTGGGATCAGTAGTGCAATCTATCATATCCTTCTTGAAACACTACCCCCCTTTTTAGAAAACACGTTACTATCATGATTCTCTCACTTTTTGTTTCCTTAACCTTTCTTCGTTCAACCTCAGAACTGTATGTAAGCTTTACATAAGGCTTAGCTTTTCTAAGTTTCCTGATTCTCTCCATGTGTGTATTCTTGCTAAGAAAGCTTATCCAGGATCAGACTCTCTAATTCCCTAATGGTCATTTATAGTTTACCATTGGGCATTTCCATATTTTCCTTTGGAATTGCCTAAGCTCACAATCTCTGGTCTCACGCTCCACTTAAATCAATGTTTCTTCCCAATACAAAGCTGTATCTCTAAAAAAGACTTGGGTCTTTAGATCCTATTTGCTATGAATGCAAAAACAAAACTCAAAGCCCTAGTGAAAACTTACCCTACATTAATAGGAATTTGACATCTCTAAAATTTAGAAGAGAATATATGTAAAAGAAAATGATGAGAACATTATTAAAAACCACTTCCTATGAGAAACGGTTAAAGTTACTAATATATATATTTTTTAATCTAGAGATTATATACGGCATCATGTCCACCATGTTTAGATAATTTAGTGTGTGGTATAGGAAGACCTGAGGTTCTCTTCTTCGTAGCAGAACTATATACTCAGTGGGTGGATTTGGGGGAGGAAAAGTTTTGCTTGATATAAGGAAGACCTTTTCAGTAAGAACTGTACAGAAACAGAATGGGCTAATATCTGTATTTTTCACGTGTCACTCCTCTTTCCTGAAATGTCTTACTCTTTTTCCCACTTATCCAAAATCCTATTTACCCTTCAAGGCTTAGCCCCAGCTTTCATTGCTCTGTAAGCTCTTCCTAATTACTCAAGTTTTATCAATCCCTTTCAACTCATTTTGCTAATCTCCTACCCCACCCCAACTGAATTAAGGGCTCTTTGAAAGTAGAAATATGACATACTATTCTATAACTTCAAGTACTAAACAGAGCTCTGAGTTTATAACAGCCACTCAGTAAATTCTTACTGGTTTTTTGTTTGTTTTGTTTTTGTTTTAATGAAGTATAGATGATTTACAATATTGTGTTAGTTTCGGTAGTACAGCACAGTGATACAGTTTTAGGATTTTTTGCAGATTACATTCCATTATAGGTTATTACAAGATATTGAGTATAATTCTTTGTGCTGTACAGTAAATCCTTGATGTGAATCTATTTTATGTATAGTAATTTGTATCTGTTAATCCCATATTTAATCACGTATTTTCTGATTTCCAAAATCTAGAATCATTAGATTTGGTTATAATTTGAATCAGATTGAAATGCTCAACAATCTGTTCATTTCATCTGGTTTCACAAGACGATACAGCTTCTGATTGTAATGACAGCCTGAAGGAAGCAACGGATTTTGCCATCACTTGACATCCACAGAATTTAGAGAGCCTTTAAGATCTTAAATTTTTAGCTCAAATAATTTGCTGGGAGAATTAGCAAAATATGCCATCATTTCTTCGTGTCTGAAAATTATTTAAAACAAAAATCAGCTGGGGACTGGGAATATATGATGTGGCAGAACACATGCAACACTAGAGAACCGTCACTCTAGTTTGTATTCAGGTCTACCTGTTGTCATAGTTACTGTTGTACTCCAAGCGACTTCCTTCCTGAATCGCACTCTGCAAACCGTCAGTGAAAATAAGCCATTCTTCTTGCTTTATTTTTCTCTATTTATGAATTGAGGCTAAAGTAGCGGCAATTGCACAGTTGTTTTTACACTTTGAGCAAGATTTTAACCACACAAGAAGAACAAGAGGTTTAATCAAAACAAGTGCCTCTGATGAAGGCCTTACCTCATTTTTTCAGCAATATTCGTTAAGTAGCTAGATACTGGGGCCGCAACTATGATTATGGCCCAGGAGGGAGAGACAAGTAAGGGATGCATTTCAATGAAATGCAATCAGGTCTGTGGTGGAAGCAAGAGACCAGAGACCCAAGGAAACACAAAAGAGAGACATCTTGTAAAGTTTGGGGTTCTGGTGCAGTCAGATCAAAGGGAGGTTCCACCCTGTGATTCTCAAAGCATTGTTCCTGTTAAGTTTAGCAAATGTGTTTTCTGTCAATTTGGGTACAGGACACTGGCGTTACCCTGCAGGCTGGGCTCACGGAGCAGAGGACAGGCAGCCAGTGTTTCACACACAAAGTCCTACCACGTGCTAATATTCATGCACAGCCTCTCCTTTCTGCTTTGGCTGCAGGAACTCCTTCACAGACATCCTCCGGGCCATCCTGCTGTCATTGGAAGTCCTTATTGAAGATCCGGAGCTCCAGATAAATGGTTTCATTTTAATTATAGACTGGAGTAATTTTTCCTTCAAACAAGCCTCCAAACTGACACCATCAATCCTCAAACTGGCCATTGAAGGGTTGCAGGTATGTTCAATGAATGTACCGTATGAGATAGTATGCGACTGTGTGCTCTTTTCTTATTGCAACCCAAGTAATGTTTGCCTTTGACAATGGAAAAAGAAAACTTCGATAGAATCCACCTGTGAATACTCCGTACTTTTACCCCAGCCTGAGTTGAGATGATTTAAAAAAAAAAAATTAGCCTCCTTTTTCAGTAACAACTCTAAACTACTGTTACCATGGGCACAAATTACCTACCGCTGCGATTATGAATAAAGCTTGGAGATGTTTAGCCAAATCCATGTGAGAGTTCACACAAATTAAAACTAGAAAACATCTACTTTATGAGTGTGCCCTTATACTGCAGTGGCATGGAAGCTTTCCAGGGTTTCTGGAAGCATCTTTGCACATGAAAATATACCTGGTGGGTCCTCACTTCTCTGAAGGCAACGTGCTGAGGTGTTTGTACTAAAGTAAATCATTTCAGTGCAAAGGAAGCATATGGAACTCTACTTCCTGTTTGTATGACCAGTCGTCAGGACTCTGGGGAAGGGGTTTTTGTGCTGTGTAGAGGTTAGGGTAGTCAGTTCCTGGGGTCCCTTCTACTTTTAAAGACCGGTGATTCCATGAAAAGTAGCAAACTCAGAGCTAAGCAATGCTGCTCAGCTTCCCGGTGATGCATTATCATTGTTCAGGAAGATTCAGAATCAGCATAGATAAAACTCAAGTCCATTCTTCATTTTGTAGGAAGATTGACTCCCAACAGACGGCAGTTACACGCAGCTACGTAGATCACGAACTATTTGCTAATTCTCAGATCAAGCAGCCACTACTCAAGCTCTTCAAAGTACAAGACTGGGAAACCCATTTCAATCACCCATCATACTCTAGTGTGATGAGTAATCGATGGGCCTGTTTCTGAAACCGTGGCTGATTCACATTTGGCTCCCAGCAAATATGCAGCACTTACAGGGCCTCTGATAAACTCATGTTTATTGAATGGAACTTATTTTGTTGAAAGGGTTTCCTATTTCAGAAGAGGAATAAGTACACACTGTTCCAAGAATGCCACATTATCCTGGGGAGTTACATCACACAGTGTATCGGGGGCACATTTTTTAATTTGCTTTTGCGTTTCTAGACTACAGAGTATCCTGCCTTGCCTTAAAAAAATCTCAATCATAGACTTGTTTGTCCTTTACTGTCAATCACTTTCTCTTAGCTCTCCTTTTCTCCAGCGTCCTCTCATCTAAGCCTCTGAACATCTGATCTTTCTCTCCTTAAAGCTTTTATCAAAGGGAGATTTAAAGTAAGCTGCAAGGTTTATTTCATTCCCTATAATTATGCTGGCCATATTTCCAGGATTTTCTGTGGTGTAGTACAAGCTTCATATAATTTTATCTTTCTAAAAAGAGATAATTCATTACATGTGTAAGTAGCTGTGATTCAAATTCTATGTATTTATAAGATTTTTCATAAATCAGGAAGAAAAATGTACTTTTTCCAACACTGTGTTCCAATTTTTATTTCTGGAAATGTGTGGATTATATAACATGTCCCCTGCCAACTTCTCTAGGCTAATGTGGGTCTTACTGAGTTAATGCATGTGAATGTGTTTTAAAACATAAAGCTGTACATAAGTTTGCAATATATTTTTACAAGAAATACTAGATGACCTTTTGTGGGGCAAAGTGAGTCATATCTGGGCCTTCTCTCTTCACGTACCAGGGTCTGGGTTGAACTCCACAACGTCCTATAGCTCTGGTTAAAGCATAGCCTCTACTGAGCGAAGGGGAGATGCATGGGGTCAGGGTCAGAGTGGAGAAAAAGTACTTCCTCCCAGCATCTCACAGAGCAATGGCCTGGACCTCCCTGTTGCTAAACAAGGTAAACTCCCTCGACTGTGGGGAAAGCATCAGGCCCGTCAGGCTGTCTGGATTGGGATGCAGCTTTTTCTGTGAATTCTGCCTGCCCAGACCCTGAAGACCTAAGAACTCTTAGAAAGGTGCAGACCCTCCTGCCAGGAGAAGCTGAGCTTGGATGCAGCTCCTCTGTCCGGGATATGGGCTCCCTGTCCTAACGAGCTTGTTGGCTTTGTTCTTGCCCTACAGTGGGTGGTCAACTCTGGCCAGCCACTGGCAACTTCTCGCTCCAGGCTATCCTCTCTCAGGCTTTGCAGGAATTCAGACACCATGGTCACCTCTCTACCAGCTCTCCCAGGGACCTTATATCACTGCAGGGATTGCTTCCATCCACAGGGTAACCATTAACCGCTTATGGCATTTCAAAAAAGTCCTAACTGATACTAGCAGAATTCATATCTTTGTGGTCACACTGTGGTACAAGGAAGATCCCATACAGGTCTCCACCTGTCAGCCATGAAAGTTCAAGATAAATTTCATAACACCACTGACATGGGTAAAGGCCATGGACTTTACTGGAGAAAAGGAAAGGGTCAGTGAGAGATGAGAAGTCACTGCTGTTCCTTTTTCCTCTGCACCATCAGAGAGGCCCAAAGAGGTTCGAGTGTCCTGTAGACATGCAGGAGATTGCAGGGGAGGGAGACCCTATGTTCCAGTGAAGGGAACTTGCTTTCTCTGCTGTCCTGCCTTTTGTGGGGTAGATGTGAGAAAGTAACCTGGCACGGGGGTACTAATCAGACTACTTTTGTGCTAGGCCATCTGGTTTGGGGTTTCAGCTGTTCATAGGCGTTATCTAGGATTACCTGCTGATCAACTCCTAGAGAATCTGGGGCCCAGAAATATGGCAACCCCCTCAACACACACAGATAGTACAATACCTCCTGCAGGAGAAGGGGGTGGGGTGTTCAGGTTGTGAGAATTTAGAATCACTTTTGTTCAGTCCTTCGCCTGCATCACAACCTAGTTTCAAAACCCTGAGTTTTAGCTCTATTACCTCTGTTCTTAGTTCTCTATAAAGAAAGTTGTTCAGTGAGACCCTCAATTACTAATTGTTCCAGGTTGGGTTCTCTGAGGAGCAGATTCTGACACAGAGATTAACATGCAGGAGACTCATTAGGGAATGCTCTTGGGGTCAGCACCCGCAGAAGGGAAGCTACGAAGAATGGTTGGCAGCAGGAGAAGTTAAGCTGGGATCCAATCATTTCCAATGAAAGCTTCAGGTGTTCTGAAACTGAGATGACCCTTCAGAGTTGTCCCTGACTGGAGCCAAGGGACTGGACCTTTATATTCCCACATTGTTCAGTAACTGGGTGCAGGCTGTCCTGAGAAGTGGTTGTTGAGTTTGGGCAAAGCAGCTCTCTTCAGCCTGGGGCTCCAGAGGTTGGAGCTATTATCTGAGAATTTTCTCCTGGTAGCACCTCAAGCAGCTGGGAAATAAGTACTCAGTCCTAAAGGGGGCCTGGCAGCATATCAGAATATCTACCACAATAAGCAAAACACATTGAATGCCCTGTAATGTCATGTCGAGAAGCTTCCTTTCTTTTGAATCTGGATGTTTAACTGCTTTTTTTCTTGGTTATATACAGTCCCAATTATCCCCAAGTGGAGTTGATACCATGTAAGATAGAGGTGATGGGCACTGGGCTAGCAGCTTGGTGACAGTCTTCTGTTTGGGTCTACCAGTTGTATTTTAATGCTTTAAATAGCAATTATAAGTTAGTAGAAGGAAGGAAATAATAAAGATTAGAGCAGAAATAAATGAAAAAGAGACCAAAAAGAATTAAAAAAAACAATGAAACTAAAGGCTGTTTTGTTTTAAAAGATAAAGAAAATTGATGAACCCTTAACCAGACTCATAAAGAAAAACAGAGAGAGGGACCAAAAAGTAAAATTAGAAATGAAAGAGGAGAAATTACAACAGATATTACAGGAATGCTATGAACAGTTATACACCAACAAATTGAACTGTCTAGAAGAAATGATTAAATACCTAGAAAGATACAATCTTTCAAGACTGAATCAGGAAGAAATGGAAAACTGAACAGACTGATTACTAGCAATGAAATTGTATCAGTGATCAAAAAACTCCCAACAAGCAAAAGTCCAGGACCAGACAGCTTCACAGGGGAATTCTACCAAATATTTAAAGAAGAGTTAATACCTATCCTCCTCAAACTATCCCAGAAAGTTGAAGAGGAGGGAACACCTCCAAACTCATTCTACAAGGCCAGCATTACCAAAACCAGACAAAGACACTAAAAAGAAAGAAAATCAGAGGCCAATATCCCTGATAAACCTAGACGCAAAAATCCTCAACAAAAATATTGGCAAACTGAATTCAACAACACATTAAAAGGATCATACATCCTGATCAAGTGGGTGCAAGGATGGTTCAATATCCACAAATCAATCAATGTGATACACCACATTAACAAAACAAAGGATAAGAATTATGTGATCATCTTAACAGATGCAGAAAAAGCATTTGACAAAATTCATCATTCATTCATGATAAAAACTCTCAACAAAGCTGCTATAGAGGGAACACACCTCAACATAATAAAGGGCATTTATGACAAACCCACAGCTAACATTATACTTGACAATGGAAAGTTGGAAGCTTTTTCTCTAAGATCAGAAACAAGACAAGCATGCCAACTCTCACCACTTCTATTTAACATAAGTTTTGGAAGCCCTAGCCAGAGCAATTAGACAAGGAAAAGCAATAAAAGGCATCCAAATTGGAAGGAAGTAAAACTGTCACTATTTGCAGATCACATGATACTATATATAGAAAACCCAAAAGACTCTACCAAAAAACTATTAGAACAAATAAATAAATTCTGTAAATTTACATGATACAAAATTAATATACAGAAGCCTGTTGCATATCTATACACTAATAATGAGCTATTAGAAAGAGAAAGCAAGAATACAAATCCCATTTACAATCAAATTTTTAAAAAATAAAATACCTAGAAATAAATTTAACCAAGGAGGTGAAAGACCTGTATACTGAAAACTACAAAACATTAAGGAAAGAAATTGAAGAAGATGTGAATAAAAGGAAAGATATTCTAGGCTCATGGATTGGAAGAATTAATATTGTTAAAATATTCATACTACCCAAAGCAATGTGCAGATTCAATGCAATCCTAATCAAAATATTTATGGCGTTTTTTACAGAATAAAAAATGATCCTAATATTTGTATAGAATCACAAAAGGTTCTGAATAGCCAAAGCAATCTTGAGAAAGAACAAAGCTGGAAGTATCATGCTCCCTGAGTTCAAACTATACTACAAATCTACAGTAATCAGAAGAGTATGGTACTGGCATGAAAAGAGATACAGAGATCAAATGAACAAAATAAAGAGCCCAGAAATAAATCCATGCACATATGGTCAATTGATCTATGACAAGGGAGACAAGAATATACAATGGGAAAAGATGGTTTCTTCAATAAGTGAGGTTGGGAAAACTGGACAGCTATATGTAAAAGAGTAAAACTAGAACATTTTCTCACACCATATACAAAAATAAACTCAGAATGGATTAAAGACTTAAATGTAGGACTAAAACCTATAAAAATCCTTGAAGAAAACATAGGCATTATGCTCTCTGACATTGATCTTCGCAATATTTTTATGGATTATCTCCTCAGACATGAGTAACAAACGCCTAAATAAACAAATGTGAGCACATCAAACTAAAAAGCTTTTGCACAGCAAAGAAAACCATTAATAAAACAAAAAAGCAACTTACTGAATAGGAGAAAATATTTGCAAATGCTATGTCCAATAAGGGGTTAATATCCAAAATATATAAAGAATGTATATAACTCAACATAAAAAAAATCCAATTAAAAAATTGGTAGAGGACCTAAATAGGTACTTTTCCAAAGAAGACACAGAGATGGCCAACAGGCACATGAAAAGATGCCCAACATTGTCCATCATCAAGGAAATGCAAGTCAAAACCACAAGGAGGTATCACATGACACTGTCAGAATGGCTATCATTGAAAAGAGAAGAAATAACAAATGTTAGCAAGGATGTGGAGAAAAGTACACTGCTTGTGGGAATGTAAATTGGTACTACGGAAAACAGTATGGAGGTTCTTCAAAAAATTTAAAATAGAACTACCACATGATCCAGCAATTCCATTCCTGGGTATTTATCTGAAGAAAACGAAAACACTAATTTGAAAAGACACATGTACCTCAATGTTCATAACAGCATTATTTACAAGAGCCATGATATGGAAGCAACCTAAGTGCCAATCAACAGATGAATGGATAAAGAAGACATGGTAAATATACACAATCGAATATTGCTCAGCCATAAAAAAAGAATGAAATCTTGCCATTTTCGACAACACAGATGGACCTGGAAGGTATTACGCTTAGGGAAATAAAGAAGACAGAGAAAGACTGTATGTTTTCACTTATATGTGCAATCAGAAAAATGAAGCAAATGAACAAACATAAAACAGAAACAGAGTTACAGATATAGAGAACAAGCTAGTGGTTACCTGAGGGAAGAGGGTCAGGGAGGGGTAAAATAGGTGAAGGGGATTAAGACATACAACCTACCAGTTATAAAAAAACAAGATGCAGGGATACTATATACAGCAAGGTAATATAGTTGATATTTTACAATAACTTCATATGGTGTATAATTCATAAAAATATCTAATCACTATGTTATACACCTAAAACTAATATAATATTGTAAGTCAACTATACTTCAATAAAAATCTTTTAAGGGCTTCCCTGGTGGCACAGTGGTTGAGAGTCAGTCAGCCTGTCGATGCAGGGGCACGGGTTCGTGCCCCGGTCCGGGAAGATCCCACATACCGTGGAGCGGCTGGGCCCATGAGCCATGGCCGCTGAGCCTGCGCATCCGGAGCCTGTGCTGCGTAACAGGAGAGGCCACAGCAGTGAGAGGCCCGTGTACCGCAAAAAAAAAAAAAAAAAATGGCATGTGCATAGAACTCTGGTTATGTATTTCACAGGCTGAATTAGTGAGTTATAATAATAATAATCAGGTACAAGACTGCTCTTTAAGGGGTCATCAGATTTTTTTTACATCAAAAATTACCTTGCATCAGCTGGTCATGAAATTCTAATAGTGTATATAGTATATACTCCTCCTTTAGGACAATGGGGTATGCCATTGTTTAGAATATTAAGTTGTTCCAGATACATAAATATTCTGTGAATATTAGTTCAAAAAACTCGAGTTAAAAATACTAATTTTGAGAATGCCTAGAAGTCACTTTCTCTCACTCTGCTGTTTCATTTCTTAAATGTGGTCAATAATGTCTAAAAGAGCCGTTATATCTATTCATTACAACTTGTTTAAATTTTAATCAAAGTAGTATTTATGCCACCATTTTAATAGAGCAAAGCATTATTCTCAATTCTGCTGGGGAATTCTGGCAGAATAAGCAGCCTGCTGAACTCCTGTTCTTGAGTTTTGCACCGTTTCCAAAATCAGTTTTTGGAATTATTTCTTGTAAATCACTGCCACCCAACCATTCCGATCAGCACACAGCATTTATCAATGTTCAGCCAACCCAGATACTTCAAGAATTTACTGTGCCGAAGTGTTTCACTTAGGAAGAGCTATAGCCTTTTGTCCCATAGGCTATTTACAAAATATTTGATTCCCTAAGGACCCAGATGTTTGTTAAGGGTTTAGAGAAGCTTACTTTTCACTCACCAGAGGAGATCTCGGAAGCACGCTTTTTGTTTTTTTCTCATTTCTGTGCTTATGTCATTTTCTTCTAGCCAATCAGACACTTTATCAGTTCATTAACTCTTCATTCCAGTTTAAGGTTTACTGTGTGACTTTTGTTGTCATTTTTGTTAAAAATGGTTTTATAATATTTATATCTACTTTGATTTAAACTCTCCCAACAGCTTTGAGCCAGTCTAGTGTGGAAGGAGGTTCATTGCTTTTCCAACTCTTAACCCAAAGGTGGGAGGGGATTGCGGGCAAGGCTCAGAGGCTCAGGCAGCTGGGAATCATCCATCTCCTGGGCGTCCCTTTCATTAAACTGTTTCCAACCTTCATCCGTTCTCCCTAGCCTCCTTTCCACATCCCACTCCTTCCCACATTCTGATTTTCCATCTCTTTTCCAAAATATACAATATGTTCACTTGCCCTTGGGGAATCCAAAGTGCTCTATTCACTTGAAAGACTAGAACAGTAAAAAGTCCATCAAGTCACCGGGAAACCTGACAGTTCCTGAGGGTAAATGAATGACCGGTGTGAGTAGAAATTTGTAAAGGCTGGTTGGGTAGATGCATTTCGAGTTACAAGTAGATTCACACCAAATCAACAGTCTATGACTCAGACATGCAGACATACTGACTTGCGGTGTATTCATTCAAAAGAAAAGGTGAGTCTGGTATTCTTCTAAACCAGATGACAGCAGAGAACAAAGCAACCTGGCTTCCTGAAGCTACATTCTAGGGTTTTATTATGCAGTGTAGTCCACAAACCAGCAATCTCAACATCACCAGGAGCTGGTTAGAAATGCAGACTCTCAGGCCCTACCCCAAACCTACTGAATCAGTCTGCATTTCAAGTTCTCCCGGTGATGTGTACTCACATTACAGTTGGAGAGCACTGCTCTAATAGACGGTATTGCCGTATAAAGCGATGGATCGCAACTGTAAGTACACAGACTCCCCGGAGGACTTGCTACAACACACACGGCGGGACCCCACTCCCAGTTTCTGATTCTGTAGATCTGGAGAAGAGCCCATGAGTTTACCCTTCAAAAACGTTCCCAGGTGATGCTACTGCTGCCGGTACAACCATGCCTTGGTGCAGGTGAGAGCAGAGTCCAACTATTTGGGCTTCAGTCCTGGCTCTGCCACTTTAAGACCTCAGTCAAGTCATTTAACTCTTTCAGTTCTGGTTTTGTTGTCTGTAAAAATGTGGTGTCAGAACAGTACTACCTCATAGGTTTATGGTAGAAATTAAATAGTGCATGAAAAGTGCCCAGGCCATAGTCAGTGCTCACTGAAAGGTAGAATTTTATTGAAAGAATGAAGAGGCCAGCCCTTATCTGTGGGCTCCTATGGCTCTAATTCACGAATTTGAATGAAATTGCTCTCCATTGCCTCAGCTCTAAAGTTTGACCTCACCAGCCTGTTCACTGACCCCCAACAAGGGAGCTACCTTCTCACCTCAGTTAATGACTTGGGTTCAGCTTGGTGTTACTTGTTCAGACTGTGGCACTTGAGGTGTTTTTTCTTTCTGTTTATGTGTTGTGATCCTTTTAATTATCACCAGAGTCCACTCCCAAAGCCTTTGTAGCTGAGTGATTAATGGGGTCAAAATTCACCTCTTTCATCCTGGGGGGCTCTTTCAAGCAGTAACATTTACAGTCTTTGATGCTTACAGTTTTCATATATTAAAGAATATTAGATACAAACAAGTGAAGGAAAAGGATATTTGTATATATTTTGCCAAGAAGGTTCTTAATTCATTCTGAACACTCCAGGGGTGCCTGAAGAACACTTTCTCTCTAAACAAACTACTTTCTCAGGCCACAAAGCTGTAATTCTGAGTTTGCAGTAATGCAATATGTTATTATAGAAATATTAGAGGAACAAAATATCCCTTTCAATGCTCTACCTTGTTAAATATCAATTAAACTCAGGAAGACAATTAGAGGTAATGACATTCTGGTGATCCAGATGGCAGACAGGATGGCCCATTGAAAACAGTTCCAATTATATAGGTCTATCTCTGGCATATTTTTGATAACTGGTTTTTCTGGACTCTCATGCATTATAGACCTAGCCAGTGCTCGGATTCATCCATTCAAGAAACAGTTACTAAGACTTGACTTTGAGTCAGCCACAAAAGTAAACAGATACAGTCCCTGCTCTCAACAAGTCATCATTTAGAGTAGAGGCAGATCTATAAACGATGAAAACAATGTTGCATGTGCTGGAAGGGTCATATGTACCGGGTTAATAAAATCCCAATCCAGGCAGGAGGAGTTAGGAATGGCCTCCTGGGTGAGGCCACACCTCCGCTGATTCTTAGCAGATGACTGTGGAATAGCTACATGAAGGCAGGGTGGGAGAAATTTCAAGTAGAGGAGATATTATGGGCAAGACATCACTCACTAAGAGAGAGAAGCAGAATTAATTTCATAATCCTGGTGTGCACAAGGAAGGGCCAGGCAAGCAGCTTGTACGCCCCTGTGGCATATGCTAAGGAGCTTGGTCTCTTTCTGCAGGCGTTGGGGGCCACTGAACATACTGAAGCAGGATGACAACACAGATTGATATTTCATCCGGGGTCAGTTTGGTAGGTATGAGCAGGGAAGATTCAAAGGCAGGGGAACCGAATAGAAGACAACTGCAATCATTCAAGTAAGAAACAACCAAAGGCGAAATTAGGACTGATAAAAGGATTCAATAAGGACATAGGAAGTAAAGCAAAGCAGTGCTTGGTGGCTGGATGCTTGAGAATGGAAAGCGGAAGCGCAGGAGTTGAGGATGAAGCTGGGTGTGCAGCTCCGGTGAAGGGCGGAGGTGGTGCTGACCCACGAGATGGTGCAGATGGGAGTGCGCAGGTGTGGGAAGAGAATGAGTGTTGGACATGTTGAGCTTAAGATGCCATGGCGTATCTAACTGTTTACATTAAGTATAAGCTGAGGGAAGAGGTCTGGGCGGGATCTATAGAGTTGGTGATCTTTGAAATCATAGGAAAGATCATTTGGAGAAAAACTATGGAGTGAAGCCAGTGACTGAGAAAAAGAAGCCAAGTGAAGAGCTACAAAAATGAACAAGTTAGACGAGGAGGAGCCCATGAAAGAGAAGGGGCAGGTTGACAAGGAGGACGAGCTCATTCATCAAGAAACTAAAAGGACAGGGCTTCTCTGGTGGCGCAGTGGTTGAGAGTCTGCCTGCTGGTGCAGGGGACATGGGTTCGTGCCCCGGTTTGGGAAGGTCCCACGTGCTGCGGAGCAGCTGGGCCCGTGAGCCATGGCCGCTGAGCCTGCGCGTCCGGAGCCCGTGCTCCGCAAGGGGAGAGGCCACACAGTGAGGGGCCCGCGTACCACAAAAAAAAAAAAAAGAAACTAAAAGGATGGGCCTTCAAGGAGGGAAACTATTTCAGTGTAGCTGTGGGAATGGCATCTAGAAAGCTCCAGTTTGAGGAGGGCGGTGGAGAAACGGAGATAACTCTATCAAGAAGAATGTCCCACAGACCCAGGGGGGTGGGTGGACTGAGGAGAGGGACCAGGAAGATGGTTCTGGAAGGAGTATGCCGCCTTACTTTTCCACTGGACAAGAGTTTTCAGCAGAGGAATATATTAAGGGCCTTCACGCAGCTGTGGAAGATCAGTCCTGACAAAGAATTGACCTCTGTGAATTGTTTAGTTCCAGGATGACATTCCTCAGCACACCAAAGATGAGATCTCTGTACTGACTTCATTTTCAGACAGGTTTTTTCACATTCTTGATAGGAGCGAGGGGACTGAGGGTGCTCTAGACAGATGAGATTATGAGCCCACCCAAGATGCTAAACCCAAACCACAGAGACTAAGAATGTTGGAGGGGTGCCCCCCCAAAGATGGTGGGAAATGACAAAAATTTTCACTTAGAAACGTAAGGTAGAAATCAGAGGGAAGTTTTCTTGCAATCCTCTACTTGCTATCCAATGTAGCAACTAGGAATCAGGAAGCCGAGTTTTATTTCTGTTTGGCAACTGTAATTCCATGGATAACCTTGGGAAAATGGCATCACACCTATAGACCTAAGATTATTCATCAGCAAAACCCAATGGGGATTGGATGAGGGCACTGGTTCTCAAACTCCATCACGCACCAAAATCACTGGAGTGTTTGTTCAAGTTCTGATTACAGGGTCCCAACCCTGGAGTGTCTGATTCAGTAGGTCGGCACGGGGTGAGGGTGTGTTCGGGTAGGTGAATGAGAATTAGCATTTCCAAAAAGTCGTCAGGTGATGTGATGTGCTGGTCCAGGGACAACTCTTGACAACACTGGACTAGATAATTCTTACAACCCTTTTAACCACCCAATGCTACAAATCTATAACTTTACCTTCATGGATATAGCCTTAGTGCTTATGTCAGGGACGGAAAATAGGCTTGCCCTCCCACACCAAATCTAAACAATTCGAATGCAGCTCAGGCAAAAAAGAATGCTGGCACTGATTGGTGATGGTTCCTTTCACTGTGGATGGTGAATGTCAAGGCTGCCACATATCTTTTGAGCCCAAAGATAATTTTTCGAAGTGTAGTATTTTGTTTTTATACTTAGAATAAACATTTTTTAAAAATAAATATATTTACTTAATTTATTTTTGGCTGTGTTGGGTCTTCATTGCTGCATGCGGGCTTTCTCTAGTTGCGGCAAGCAGGGGCTACTCTTCGTTGCAGTGCATGGGCTTCTCATTGCGGTGGCTTCTCTTGTTGCAGAGCACGGGTTCTAGGCGCGTGGACTTCAGTCGCTGTGGCGCACAGGCTCAGCAGTTGTGGCTTGTGGGCTCTAGAGCACAGGCTCAGTAGTTGTGGTGCACGGGCTTAGTTGCTCCTAGGCATGTGGGATCTTCCTGGACCAGGGATCGAACCCATGTCCCCTGCATTGGCAGGCGGATTCTTAACCACTGCACCAGGGAAGTCCCAATAAACTTTTTATTGATATGTTAATATACATCCAGAGAACTACCCAAGCTGTAAGTGTGCAGCCAAGTGAGTTTTCAGAAAATGAAAACATTTAAGTAACCAAACGCAGATTAAGAAAAAGAATACTGCCAGTTACCCAAAGGCCTCTCCTTCCCCCTCCCAGTAGCTGACTCCCAAAGGTAGCTACTATCCTGACTTCCCACACGGTAGATTCGTTTTGCTAGAGTACAGTTTGATTTACCTACCCCCTGTGTCCAGGTGTTCCCGAGTCAATCATTCTTTCGTGGCATCACAACACTTGGTGTACTATCTGCTTGTACTTTTTTCATCAAAGATCTAAACTATTAATGTCTATGTTTGGAATTTAATAAATAAGATTATTCTTGGAAAATACCAAGGCTAAGAAATGCAGTAGCACATTGTCCTTGTGGAATTTAACTATATGACAATTGTATCTCATAGAATACAGAATATGCAGCATAAAATAAGTGTTACAAATAGCTACATTAAGAGAATCTCTCTAACTTTCCTTTAGAGCCCATTTATTTTCTTAATTTGGCCATGTAGTTTCCAAACCTACCACATATTAGAAGTCTGTAAAAGAATTTGGTTGAGGGGCTAATTCACATTGCCGTATAGACTATATCAAGAAATAACAGTTGTCAGCCACGGAAGAAACACAAATAAGATAAAAATTTTACTATTGAAACTAGAGAGCACTATAATTGAGGTCGTTTCGCATAGAGCTTAATGTACCTGAGACCATTGTATACCATGGAACAGATAGGATGTACACAGCCATGATCCTGAGCTATCAAAAAAAGCCTTATCACATTCAATAAGCATTATTGAAGACACCATGGAAACGTGTAAACAGTAGAGAGATTTTCATCTAAAACAGTAATAATGTGATATAGAAAATTTTACAGTTTAAGAGACAAATCCTTAGTCACTTGTATAACATAGGCATCCCAGAAATTATTATTTGGACTTCAGAGAAGTTTTATTATATAGTGAAAATAGCTTCCACATTGCTAAGACGGAGCTCTTTATATTTTATTTTTTTTGGCCACGTCATGTGGCACATAGGATCTTAGTTCCCTGACCAGGGATTGAACCCACGCCCCCTGCAGTGGAAACGCCGAGTTTTAACCACTGGACCAGCAGGGAATTCCCATGGCTGGAGCTCTTTAAAAGTCTGTCTAATAGATTCCCTGAAATGGAAGAACAATAAATGCCCTCAGCACCTCCAGCTGTTGAAATCTAACATTCCCTAAACTCAACTTCCACTCCCAAACCCCACTCTTGGGGGCTCATTATTCATGTTCAGTATAAAAAAATCTTTTAAAAATATTGGTGATACTGGTAAATAAAAATAAGAAAATGCAAATTACACACAACCCTATACAGAAATAAACCTTTTAAACCTGGGCATCTGGTCTTTTCACTTTATAGTACACAGTGAACAGTATTCTAGCTCTTTATTTTACCTCCGCCATCATTTATAACGACTGCACAGTATTCCATTGTTTACTTATATGATAATGTATTAACCAGTTCCCAACTGCTGAATGTTTAGACTGTTCTCAATTTTTTCAGTATTATGTAAATTCCTGAGAATGTCCTTTTACTAAATTTTTGGCCACATGAACTACTGCCTTAGGATTAATTTCTAGAGGTGAAATGAATCTTGAAGATGCTCTATAGAAGGTTTTTTTGTTTTTCATATTCATCAGCATTATATGAAAGGGTCTGCTTCTGAACCAAAATCAGCACTGGGTATTATAAATAAGTCTTGCTCTATTTGTAACCTCCCCACTATGCCTCCACCACACGGTCCCTTTTTGTTTTAATTTGCTTTGATCACTTTGACTACTACTGAGGTGGAACATTTTCCCAGATGTTTATTATACATTTTTTATTAGCTGTTTTGTGTATCACTTGTTAATGTACTTCAACCATTTTTCAGTTGAGGTTTTTAAATTTTATTTCTAATTTTGTAAGAGATTTCTATCACCTAAGGAAATTAACATTTTCTCACGTCACAAACATTTTTCCATAATTTGCATCTACAATGACTAATGTTTATTTTTGCTGTTCTTGTTTAAAGCAGTTTAAGACGTTTATATGATCAAGTCTGTTAAGTGGCCTTTGCTAGGGCTTAGAGTCTTTTCTTTCCCAAATGTTATATAAAATTCATATTTCCTTCTAGACTTAGATTTTTTTTAATTTAACATTTTTATCTATCAGAATTTACATTTGAAAAGGTATGGAGGAAGGGATTTAACTTAATTTTTTTCTAGGTATTTTGATTTGTCTTAATCCCAGTTATTGAAGAATGCCTCCTGAAATGCATTTTAGCAGATGGATAAATCAGTGATGAGGAAATATTAAGGAGAGTGATGGCAGAGCCAGTTATTCATTTAATACTTTCTGTTAAAAGTTTGAGCTAGTTTTTGATAAGTATGGGTAACATGAATTGGCAAAGGCTGGAAGAGGAGATTCACTTTAATTCAACAACTATTTATTCAACTTTTCATGTGCCAGAATTCCAGGCAGGCATAGGTGGAGGGACCAGCTGGTCATGCCCCCAGGACGGGGCAAAGATTAGCTTGGTGTTCCTTCCATTCCACATAGGAGAAAAGGAAAAATGAGGGGTGTTGGCCAGACACAGGGCGATCGTGTTGCGCACAAAAGCTGGACTGAAGACTTTGAAAAATATCTTTCACCGCTAAGGAACTCTAAAAATACAGTCATAAACATGATTTCTCCTGCTTCAATAATACTAGAGTGGAGTTTAGGAATTTCAAGATGTTTGGTGGAGAGTATTAACAATGTGAAAAAAATTAAATGGTTAAGCTAATGCCAGCTCAGCTGAAATGTCATTAATTGAGAGGAGTAATCCCTGATGCCTTAATCCAGAGACTCATTAAGGATTTGGAAGAAATTATGAATAACTTGTTCCATTAACTGAATGAGGTTTTAATTAAGATATTCTTAGAAAAAGAAGAGGACAGGGCAACGTTAAAGTGGATTTTCAGACTTTGGAAGGGGGAACTCAGTTTTGAAGGAGATCTAGAGAAGAGAAGACCTGACTCAGAAGTTGCGACAGACATAAAGCCTGAGAACACTCTGAAATATTTTTCTCTGGTCAGAGCACAGTATTGTTGAGTACTTTGGTACAAAGTTCTATTTCTTGATTATTCTTGTGTTTTCTTTTTCCTGTAGATACTCACATTTCTTTATATTTGTAAAAAATTCAGTGTCTTAATTACAGCACCTTCCATAAGAAAGTTAGCTAAATATAATAATTCAAAGTATAATAGACACATAGAGAAAATAACCAACTATGAGCATAAACTAATATTCAATATTTAAGAGCAACCATAAGTGGCTCTACTCTACTCATCCAAGTTTATTTACCAGCGCTGCCCAAAATTACCCCCCCTTTCCTGCACCACTTGCCTAGTTTCCTCCCTGATCACGGATGAATTATAAAATTCCCCTCTCTCCATTCCCATTCCCCCTGGTACCTCAGCTTGTAATGTTGCCAATCCCCCTTCCCTTCTACCTCTTAACAATCCTCTCCATCTTTTATGAGTAGTATGATGTCCCGTTGCTAGATCAAACCTTACTTCCTCTGTGAAGATTTTCTCCAGATTTTCTAATGCTTTTTTTTTTTTTTTTGCGGTATGCGGGCCTCTCACTGCTGTGGCCTCTCCCCTTGCGGAGCACAGGCTGCGGGCGCACAGGCTCAGCGGCCACGGCTCACGGGCCCAGCCGCTCCATGGCATGTGGGATCCTCCCGCACTGGGGCACGAACCTGTGTCCCCTGCATCGGCAGGTGGATCCCCAACCACTGCGCCACCAGGGAAACCCCAGATTTTCTAATTCCTGATGAACGTTTCTTCCCCTAAAAACATGGTTTCTTCTAGACCACTGAATTTTAGATCTAAAATAGAACTTGGGAATGGTATTGATCAGTAGGTCTCAATATTTAGCATGCTTCAGAATCTACAGGAAAGTTTAAAAAAAATACTGAACCCCTCTACAGAGTTTCTGATTTCCATAGGCCTGGGGTAGTAAGGTCTGAGAATCTGCATTTCTACCAAGTTCACAGATAATGCTGACATTGCTGATATGCTCCTTTTTGAGAATCACTACTATAGCATATGTTATTTTTTGCTTTTTTTTTTTTTTTAGATTCCACATATAAGAGAGAACATACAGATACAGGATTCGCCTTTTTCTGTCTGACTTGTTTCACTTAGCATAACGCCCTCGAGGTTTATCCATGCTGCTGCAGATGAAAAGATTTCCCTCTTTTTATGGCTGAATAATATTCCATTGTGGTGTGTGTGTGTGTGTGTGTGTGTGTGTGTATACACGGAATCAATTTTATATATATATATATATATATACACCACAATTTCTCTATCCATTTATTCGTTGATGGACACTTGGGTTATTTCCGTATCTTGGCTATTGTAAATAGTACTGTAATGGACATGGGGGTAAATATATCATTTTGAATTAGTGTATATCTATCTATCTATCTATCTAGTTGATATACATATATACATATAGTATGTGTATGTGTATATATGTGTGTGTGTGTTGTATACATATATACATATATATAAAAATTGATTCCCAATTCCAATTCCAAATGATTTTATCTCAATATTTTTCACATTTCCATCTTCTTCTTTCCATCTCCAGAGCTGCCACTTCAGATTGGAACCTCATCAGTTCTCTCCCAAAAGACAGAACACTTTTTAAAATTGTTCTTCCTGCTTTGTTCTAGGCTTGCTTTGATTCTTCTAAAGGTTCCATACTGTCTTCCTAAAAGTCAAATCTGTCTTGTAATATACACCATTTCCTTTTGTCTTAATTTAAATAAATATTTTTCATGATAAGTTGAAAAAATAAAAATTTACTTGAGCTTATTGGAAAATTTCAAAACTATGAAGAAGAAAATAAAAATCAACCAGAGAGAACCACAATTCACATTTTGGTGTTTTTCCTTTTCACTTTTTACTGAGCTATAGCTCACATACCATATAATTCACTCATTTAAAGGGTACATTTAGTGGGTTTTAGTATATTCACAGAGTTGTGTAACCATCACCACAATCTAATTTTAGAACATTTTTATCACCCCCTCCCCCAGAATCCCATACCCATTACCAGTCACTGCTCATTAATCGCTTCCTCCACTCGCTCCAGAGCTGTAGGTAACTACTAATCTACATTCTGTCTGGATAGATCTGCCAATTCTGGATGCTTTATATGAATGGAATCATATAATATGTGATCCTTTGTGACTGGCTTCTTTCATTTCGCATAATGATTTCAAGACTTATCCACGTTGTAGTATCTATCAGTACTTCATTCCTTTTTACTGCTGAATAATATTCCATTGCATGGCTACCCCATTTTTCTTTTTTCATTTATCAGTTGCTGGCCATTTGAGCTCTTCCCACTTTTGATGATTATGAATCATCTTGCTATGAACATTCAGGTACACATTTTTTCCAAAGTGGCTGTATCATTTATATTCCTCCCAGCAATGTATGACAGTCCCAATTTCTCCACTCCTTGCCAACCCTAGTTATTGTCTTTTTTTTTAGTTATATCCATATTCATTGGTGTGAAGCAGTATCTCATTGTGGTTTTGCTTTGCATTTTCGTAATGACTATTGATACTGAGGATCTTTTCTTGTGCTTATTGGCCATTTGTATACCCTTCTGCAGAATTGTCTATTCAAATCCTTTGCCAATTTTTTATTGGGTAATTTGTCTTCTTATTATTGACTTGTAACACACATATATATTCTGGATACAATTCCCTTATCTGATATATCATTTGCAAATACTTTTTTCCCATTCAGTAAGTTGTGTTTTCACTTTATTGATAGAATCCTATGAAGCATGGAAGTTTTAAATTTTGATAAAGTCCGATTTGTCTTTTTTCTTTTCTTTTCTTTTCTTGTGGGTACTTTTTGTATCGTAGCAAAAAAAAAAAAAAAAAACCTCGTGTAATCCAAGGTCATGAAAATTCACTCCTATATTTTTTGGGGGGTGTCTGTGATTCACTTTGAGTTAATTTTTGTGTATAGTGTGAGGTAGGGGTCCAACTTCAATCTTTTGCATGAAGATATCCACTTGTTCCAGCATCATTTGTTGAAGACTACTCTTTCCCCATTAAATGGTATTGCTTCCCTGTTTGAAATCAATTGACCATTAATATATAGATTTCTTTCTGGGCCCTTAATTTTACTCTACTGATCCATATATCTATACCATGCTGGTATAATGTTGTCTTGATTACTGTAGCTTTGAAATAAGTTTTAAATTGTGAAATGTGAGTCATCCAACTTTATTCTTCTTTTTCAAGATTGTTTAGGCTATCTTAGGTCCCTTGCATTTTCACATGAATTTCAGGATCTGCTTGACAATTTTTGGGAAAAAAAAAATGGAACTGGGATTTTGATAGGGACTGAACTGAATCTGTAGACCTGTTTGGGGAATTCTGTCATCATATTAACATATTGACATATTCTGTCATCATATTAACATATGTCATCATATTAACGTCTCAGATTAACATGAGATATCTTCCCATTTACCTATTTAGGTTCTTGCAAAAATATTTTATAGTTTTTGTTATACAAGCCTTGCACTTCTTTTGTTGAATTTATCTCTAGGTATTTTATTCTTTTTGATAATATTTTAAATGAAATTAATTTTTCATTGCTAGTATATTGAAATATAATTAATTTTTGTACATTAATCTTGTATCTTACAACCTTGCTGAACTCATTTATTAGTTCTAGTAGTTTTTAAAACTGGATTCCTTAGGATTATTTATATACTAGATCATGTCAACTGAAAACAGACAGTTTTACTGTTTTTCCCATCTGATGACTTCTTTCTTGATTAATTGCTCTGGCTACAATCTCTAGTACAATATCGAATAGAGGTGGTAAGAATAGACATCCTTGTCTTGCTCCTGGTCTTATGGGAAAAGCATTCAGTCTTTCACCATTAGGTATAAAGTTAGTTGCATGTTTTGTAGATGCCCTGTATCAGGTTGAGGAAATTTCTATTCCTAGTTTGGTCAGTCAATAACCACCTCCTTTTAAAATCCTTCAGTAGATCCCTATTTCCTATCAGATCAAGTTCATGCTCCACAGCCTGTGACTGAAGATCCTCCTGGAGCTTCCCATGCTTACTTCTCCAGCCACATCTCTGGATACTCCCTCTGCACCTCCTTTTCCAACCTCATCTCCAAAATGTTGAGCTCTACCTATTGTAAACTGTATGTAGTTCCTAACATTCCATGTTACCTCATGTCTCTTTGTTTTATCTTCTGCCTTATCCCTACTCTTTAGTTCCTAATTATACTTCAAGACACAGCTCACGTGCCACTAATTTCAAAAAGATATCAATTAACTAGATCTGGTTTAGGTGCCTTCCTCTATATTCTTACAACACACTGCACATATTCCTATGCTAGAGTTCACATACTATTCTGCATTGTTGATTTAAGTTTCTGCCTCTCCAAGGAGGATAAATTTCTTATAGTCAAGGGCCATATCTTAACCATCTTTCATCCTCAGTGCCTGGAACTCACTCAGTAATTTGATGGACAGATGAATGGATGGATGTTGAGATTTATGTCACTTTTTAATACTGAGCATACATAAATGAATAAAAAGACTCACACAATCCTAAAGTTCTTAGCAGCCATAAAAAGCAAGAGACCTTAAAGGTAAATGGAGTTGTTCCAGGGCCCATGGAATATAAATGCAGGAAAATATGGATGGCAAACAAATAGACAAGTCAAGCAAAAAAAACAAAAAGTGTTGAGTTTACAGAGCCTGTCTCAATTACTGGAAACAATGGTCTCTAGGAAACACCTTCCTAGGGACGCTTATGCCCCATTTCTCCCACTGCTCAACAACAATATCCACCACTAGTTATTATACATTCAATTCAACTCAAAAAATACAGTAGACTGTATCAATATATCAATCTACCATGTTCATGCACAAAAGAAGTAAGAGCTGTAGCCTCTGACTGTAATAAAAGCAGGTTTCACCAAATGGTGAAGGCTCACACAGAAGATTCAGTGAGACATTAGAGCAGTCAATAATTAAATGTCAAGATGGGTAGTGCAGACAACAGCGTTTCAGTGGACAGAGACTCGTTCACTCACGATTATTGACTGTGCACTAGCAGTATGCTAGGTACTGGGTTGGATGTTGAATATATAATGTTGAATAATTCAGAATCTGTGTGTTCAGGGAATTTATAGTCTAGTGAGGAAGTAATGCAAGTTAACATATAACTTATATTTATTCATTCAGCAAATACCATCACAGATACTATCCTAGGGGTGCTCATGACACAGCAATGAATTAAAAAGACCAAACTCTCCGCCCAGATAGAGCAAACATTCTAGTCGGGAGAGGAGAACAATAAGTGGGTAGATAAATTATGTAATATGATAAAAAAAATAAATACTATGGAGAAAACAGATTAGAGTGATTGAGACTGCTGGGGCATAGATGAGAATGGGGTGCAACTCACAGCCCTTGTGATTGGCCTCATCAAGAAAGTGACACTGGAGCTAAGACTTGAAGGAGGTGAGGCTGTTAACCATACAGCTACTGAGGGAAGGATGCTCCAGGCAGAGGGAGCGGGCAAGCCAGCGCCCTGAGGTGGGAGTGCCTGCGGTATTCACAGAACAGCAAAAAAGCTTTAGTTCTGAGGTTAATTAAGTGACTAAGAGCAGCTGTAGGAGATGAGGTCAGAGAGGTTGGGTGCCCTATGGGCCTTGGAAGGACTAGTCTTAGTAAAATGAGGAACAACTGGAGGTCTTTGAGCAGAAGAGTGATGCAATCAAATATTTAAACAGATCACTCTGGCTGCTTGTGAAGAATAGACTGACAACACAAGAGCACATGCAGGGAAACAGGTTGGGAGATGATTGGCAACATTTAGGCTTGAGGTTATTCTAGTGGCTGAGACCAGAGTGAAAACAACAGAGGTGGTGGGAAGATAACCAGACTCCGGATATATTTTAAGTTAGAGCCACCAGAATTGGATGTATGAGTTTTGAAACAGAGAGGATTCGAAGATGAACTCAGGGTTTTGGTGAGGGCTAACACCTAGGAGAATGGAGGGGAGGGCAACGCCTTCAGGTGAATCCAATCGGGGACGGGGGCGGGGAGCTCAGAAGTTCGGTTTTGTACACTGGAAGCTTGAATCCTTCCAAGTAGAGATTCATGTTGCCAGCTGGATATGTAAGTACCAAAGCAGAGACGAGCAGAGGATTCTATGGGAACGTGTAGGAAGGGCACCCATATGAGGCTTCCTGAGGAAATGACAAACACTGCCTCTCAAAAGGAGGCTGGTGTGATCCAGAAGGCTTCAGAGAGTGAAACGGGCATCGAACAATAGGAAAAAAATGGCTACAGAGAGAGTAGGAAGAGAATTCCAGACATAGGAAATATCTAAGCAAGATCCTTGGAACAGGAAAAAGCATGGTGAGTTTGTGAGAGTAAGCAGAGCCCTGCCTGGGGTGAGGAGTTCTTACTGGAAACACTGGAGCATAAACATGGACCAGACTTGGGGGTGCCTTGAAGACTAGGCTCCTTGTCTAGAAAATCAGCCCTGGCCCACTGATCCGCTTCGGGTTCCCTCCCCAACCAGTGTTCCCATTTCCATCTCAGCACCGTCCCAGGGTATCCTAAGAGTCTGTTTACTTTTCTCTTGGCCTCCCTAGATTGTAGTTCCTTGAGAGCAAAGACCTTATATGTTGATTTTTATCTACCGCAGTGATTCATTAGTGGAATTTTAATGTTTTTTCAAAGAGTGAATTGTATTCGATACACACACCTCCTTATCATATTTTCATTTCAATGCCTGGGGGGATTTTAATTCAAAGAGAAATCCTTGTCTTTATTGAATAGGGGAAAGGTCCATTACAATTAGACTACCTTGTAAGAGGTAGCAGACTAGAAAGATTTCAGAAAACAGGATTTTTCAAAACAGCAACTATCAACCGGAAACTTGAAGCAAAGAACACAGGTCAGGTCGTTATGAATTAATTAAAGAGAGGGAAACGGTGGTAGATTTGCAGTAAGGGCATTTGTCTACGCTACTTGCATACCTTATAAGGATGAAAGAACTAACGCGCTAACTGCACCTGATAACAAGAACTCTGGCATCTGGTACTCATCCCTTCAGAGACCTGTCAGAAGGGCCCTGGGCTCAGCCTGCCCAAGAGACCCGGACAGCTATCTTTTGCAGGGGAGGAGATTCAATGTCAAGCTCAATCTCCAGCCCTGGCGAAAAGAGTACTATGACGTGTGCCTTAAACCAGCCAGTTACCACGATCTAGGGGTCGGCCACCAGGACCCAATCGCGGCTCTGCCCAACACGCGCTAAGGGGAAATGGCTGCTGCTTGAGACACCAACTGGGTGTGCTGGAACGTCACAAAGAACTCTCCAGGGGCAGGGAACAGAAGCACTAATTCATCTAAAAATATTACTGTGTTAATTCCCGTCCTAGCCCTGCTTCTAGCCCTGACTCTTCTGACTTAAAAATACTATCACTTGTTATCCTTGAAATGACAGGATTGCTTTGTTCATTTAGGAGAAAGTATCTGCTGAAGCCCCAAATCTGAATATCCGTGGCTTGCCTTTCAGTTGTTCTTTCACCAAAAAACGGTGTTCCACGTAAAAAGAAGCTAGTTCAGTTCACAAATCAAACGATGACACAGGGCATTTCTTCAAGACAACCATTATGCCTCAGTGCCCAGCAGAAATACTCCACCTGTACTGCCCATTTCTCACACGGAATATTAAAACCATTTGTATTCAAGGGTCGAGACTTAATAAAGTTACTGGTTTTTACTACTTTACCGAGGATACCCTTAAGTGGAGCTGACACACATTTTTCTCCTGGGGCTGGCAATGTGGAAGACCATGAGTTCTAGTGCAATTGGGCGCCACTCTCTTGATTCCTGTTGCATCATTGGTGCAAAGAGCAACACAGTGAAAGAGGCAAATAATCTTAATACGATTACGAAAAGAATTTTGACCTTGGGGCCCCCCTAAAAGGGTCTCAAGGATCCCTGCAGCATGGCAGACCACAATTTAAGAACTGCTGCTGTCTACAAATCCTTGAAATTCTTGGGTCAAAGGCTATAAATATTTTAAGGTGCCTGGTACACATTAGAAATTGCCTTTCAGACATGATCCACCAATTGGCATTTCCCTCTGTAAGGTATGGAAGTCCATTTTATCAGGCTAACCCTCTATGGAATTAAAGCTCCTATGTCCTCTTTACAGGTAAGATAAAGAGTCCAAATTTTAACTCATAGCTCTGTGTGTCTGAGGGGAAAGAGTAATTTCTCTTCAATTTCTGTTACTTCTCCCAACTCAGCTATCTCAACCATGGAATACATTGCTCACGTGAACTCCAAACCATCTTCCAAAACAATATCTGTTACAACAGATCCATGAGTTTAGAGAAGAAAATAATGATAAAAAAATAAGTGCATGGCCCATTACTTTCCCTTCTCTGTGCTCCAAGAAAACGCTTTTTTTCAGTAATTCACTACACAGAGACTAGTCATCAGTTGTGTTTCAGCTCCTTTGATCTGAAATGTGATTTTTAGGCATGTGTTCATTAAAATAAAATTGAAGGCTAAAAGAGTTAACATATAATCCTCAGAATGGAAGAGAACCTAAGATAGCTCCTAATTAACTGACTGATAACATGCAGTTTGACATATAATTCTCTCCAGATAAGATCATCTTAATCAAAAATTCTCCAAAAGACAAGATTCTGTAGTTTCAAGGAATTTACAGTATATTGAACATCATTATTACTTGTGATAAATTTAATAAAATAAGATTTATCCTGGACCCAGATCAAAAGGATTTGGTTTCCCAAGGTTCCGCGTCACAATGTACACTGCATCACACAAAACAGCCCACAAGAGTTGTGCCTCAAAGGCTCAGTGGTTGGCAGAAAACTCCAGAGAACATTTAATTGGTCCCCAACATATGAAGAATACCCAGAACTATGTCTAGACACCCAATACATGTTTGTGTTCCTTTCCAAAACCTGGCTCACTATCTGTAATTCTAGCTCATTAGAAAAGGACATATGTTGCAGAAGGAAAATACTTTTTCAAAAAAAGGATTTAAACCTCATTAAAAAGCACAGATATTATTTGTATTTTTAAATGTAACTAGGTATGTCTCCAGGACTATTAATATTATAAATGTAGCCTTGTGGTTAGGATTTACTAAACCAACACATCAATTAACTCTAGTTGTTTATACAATTTAAAAATCTATCTTCACACTGATAAAAATGGCATTTGAAATTGGAATAAAGCACCTAAAGAAATATTGTATTGTCGATGACAAAGAATTCTGTGCAACTGATTTTTAAATCAGTTATTGGAGGAAAACGAAATTCAGTTCAGCACAAGTTCCATTGATTCTCAAGAAAAATTATGTGTATAACAAATAACTCTTCTGAGAGTCAAATAAGCCTTTTAAGTTAACTAAGCTTTTTAGTGCACTTTGGGCCTTCTTAACCAATACTAAAATTATAGAAGAAAGCTGGTTTTTTAAATCAGAATTTCTGAGATATCAGTAACTGTCCTAAGTGTGATAAAAAACAGTGATGGCTGAACAAGTAACGGTCAACCTAGAGTATTTTCTTTGCCCGATTGAGTGTTTTAAAAGGTCATGCCCATGTCTAAGAAGAGTTTACTTGAATTTATTCATTCACTGAATAAGAATTTGCTAATTTCACTTGCTAGGTTTTATGTACAAAACCCAGTTAGACGTGGACTCTAATCCTTCATTTATTCATTCACCAAACATTTATGGAGGTCTTATTATGTGTCAGACCCCGTTCTAAGCACAAGAATACGTGGGAGGGCAAGACAGATCAGGCCCCTCCTCTTCTGGAATCTGCAGTCTATTGGGTGGTGGGGAGAAGAGGGTTAATAAATGATAAAAAAGTAAACAAGTGAGTAAAAAAGACCATTTCAGACAGTGATTAGTGCTATCAAGAAGGTAAAACCAGAGGACGTGATAGAATAATTGTTGGTGCGGGAGGGCTGAGGAGCTTACACCTAAATGACACAGAGAAGAAAGTCATTCAAAGATCTGGGACAGCAATTTCTAGGCAGAGGACACAGCAAGTGCAAAGGCCTTTAGGAGAGTTTTTTAAAAATCGGATTGGGAAGACAGGCAAGTGGAAGCTTTCTCCTTCCTGCAACTCTGCACCTGACCTCCTCCAGGTGCGCCCCACGCCATGTCAGAACCTGACTCTCATCTCTAGACCTAGAAATCGACCCACCAGACCAGGACACTGTCAGGGTTTCGTACACCTACAGCAAGTCACAGACTTTATTTTATCTACACAGATGCATTGAGGAATTGTTAGAGTTTGCACGGAAGCATTATAAAATCCAACTATATATAAACCACTGTTTATAACTGAGGAAAAGAAGCTCAGGCATGTAAGTGCAAATACCTGGGATCCTGGTGCTATTCATCTCAATGAGAGACACCGCCTTTACTTCAGTCACTCTTGGGCTGAAACATGACTGCTGTAGATCTACTTGGGTGTCGTTAGCAGGTTGAGAGCCGTGACCTATAGAGGAAAACAGTGCATTAAGAAAAGCTGACGCCTCAGAGACAGATATCCAGAGTTAATGGGAAATGGTGGTCTCCATATTGTTGACAGAACACCTCAAATTCTCAGGCCACTCATCAGCGCAGTTATTTATCTTCTTCTCCAAGTCAAAGGAAGAAACATGTCAGGCTTAAAAGCCCTAACGGGAACAGAAAACAAAAGAGGAGGCAGACAGAGTAATTTGTAAGATTTTTTTGTTTGTTTGTTTTTGTACGCGGGCCTCTCACTGTTGTGGCCTCTCCCGTTGCGGGGCACAGGCTCCAGACGTGCAGGCTCAGTGGCCATGGCTCATGGGCCCAGCCGCTCCACGGCATGTGGGATCTTCCTGGACTGGGGCACGAACCCGTATCCCCTGCATTAGCAGGCGGACTCTCAACCACTGTGCCACCAGGGAAGCCCCAAGAAGCAGTTTTGAGTTTTGCTTTGGTTTTCATTAAGAGGACTGTTTCAGTGATAATATCAAAATCAGACGTATTTCAGTATGACTGACACATAATATATATGTTTTGAATAGGCAATCCATTCACATTGCATATAAATCAAACAATATAAAGGGGTATTCATCAAATGTTTCTACTTCATTCCTATCCTTCATTTCCACAAGGGTAACTTCTTTTCTTAGTTTCTTGTGTCTTTGTTTTTTGTGTAACAGAAATAGAAGTATATGTTCTTATTTTCCCCTTTTTATTCAAATATTCCATACTCTATACAGTATTACCCATCCTGCCTTATTATTTAAACAATATGTCTTGAGGATTTCAACATATCATTTCATAGAAAGGACATCTTTCCATATCAGCACATAGAAAACTTTCTTTTTATTTGCTTTTTACATGTTCAGAGTATTCTATTATACAGATGTACCACAGTTTGCTAAACACATTTCTTTATTAGTGGATATTTGGTTTAATTCCAATCTCTTGCTATTACAACCAATGCAGCAAGGAACAAGTTTGTACATACAGTATTCTGCACATGTACAATTATATCTGCAAGATAAATTCCCAGAAGTTGGATTTTTGTATAAATTAAAAATTATCCACTTGTAATTTGGGTAAATATTCAGAAATATCCCTCCATGGGGGATGTACTACAATATCCACTATCATCAGTGATTATGAGAACACCTATTATCCAAGGCCTTGCCAAGGCCAGAATGTATTTTCAACCTTTTGGATTTTTGACAGACTGACAGAATGAAAAATGTTGTCTCAGTGAAATATTAATTTGCTTTCTCTATGACCGAGGTGGAGCATCTTTTCATATGTTTAAGTGGAATTTGTCTTTCCTTTCCTGTTAATTTTCTGTTCATAGCCTTTTCCCATTTCCTCTATTATGTTGTTGGTTTTATCAATTTACATTAGGGAGATTAGCTCTGTCATATGAATTGCAAATATTTCCCATAGTTTTCTTTCAGTTATCTTTTGATTTTACTTGCAGGATTTTTTGCTTTGTTTTGGTTTTGCTAGATAAGAGCATTTTTAAAATTATAGTATTTATCAATTTTGTGTGGTTTCTGGATTTTCTCCTAAAATTTCATGGCTTATTTTGCATTTACATTTTTGCAGCTTATCCTACTGCACAGTGTGGGTTTCTGCTGTTGTTTTCCTAGAAGGCTGTCTGGTTCCAACACAACTTATGGACACATTAATTTCCACCCTTCTGATTATACTTGCCACTTCATCATACGCCATATATACTTGGGTCTCTTCATGCATAAATACCACACCGTTTTAACTACTGAGGCTTAAAAATGTTTTAATATCCAGTAGATTTAGCTCCTTTGAGAAATTCTACTCGATATAAATGTATCGGCTATGAAAAGAAATAGAGCTGATTCTCCGAAGCTGACTGTATGATTTCTTGGTTCAGAAGCCACGTGGCCTCCCTGAGAGCAGCCTCCTTCACTCTGCTTCTACTCTCTGCACACCTGCCCCACCTCTCCCCATCAGATTTACCCTTAAAGCTGCTGTTTGTGGGCACAAAGAACTGTTTTCTCCTCCGTTCTCTGTGCTTTTATTTGTAAGATGGTAAATGCAGTGCTTTTGAAAGCTTTCAGATGTTTGAGGACTTACACCTGCCCTCCAGGCTGTTGGATCTAGATCCTAAAAGTTGTTCTGGGGAGCAGATAATCATTAACTTTTTATAGATGGATTAGAGAAATGTAGGCTTCCAAGAATATATTTTGGAGATAGAGACATACATCAAGCGGGTCAGGCAGAAAGGAAAACGGGGTCGGGTCGGAATTAGAGAAAAGAAAATGAACTGGAAAAAAAAAGTGCTTTTCAGGCTCCAGAGCTTGCTGGACTTGGAATCCCAGAGCAGCGCCACCCAGTGACCGCCGTGTCCCGACCCGACACGTGCAGAGACAGGAGGGAACGGGCCGCCTCTCCGCCCTTCCGGAGCCGGGGAGTCAGAGACAGAGACACAGACGGAGACAGAGAGGCCTGAAAGAAGCACACTTAACAGTTCTCACCGGTCCGGGGGCAGCTCCAGGGCCTCGGGGGCCGCGTTTCGCCGGAAGCCACGGAGGGAAGCAGCGCCCACGTCCCGCGCGGGCAGGGGGCGGGGCCGAGGAGGGCGGGGCGCAGGCGCGGTCCGGGTGGGAAGGCGGTGCCCCCGGGTCCCACCCCCCACGCCCTACCCTCCCGCCGCTCTGCCGCCCAGGGACGCCCCTCGCGCGCGCGCACACACACACACACGCACACACTTCTCTCACCCCTTCACACCCTCACACACTTCACACCCCTCTCACACCCTCACACTCCCTCGCACACTCGTTCTCCCTCTCGCACAGACACCCCGTCATACACTCACACGCAGCCCCTCACACACTAGCACCGCCTTCACACACACGCACTCACTCACCCCTTCACAGACTCGCCCCCTCGCGCACTCACTCTCACTCAGCACTCCTTCAGTGTCCTCGTTCTCACTCGCTCTCATCCACTCTCCCTTTCTCTTCCAAGTCTTCCCCACTTTGCTCAGAATGATAGCCCTTTGGGGGGAGGAATGAGAAGAAGGCTGCCTGACCCCAGGGCTGAGCGCAGCTCTGTCCGGGCTCTGTCCGTATCCAAGAAAAACAGAGCCACGTGTTCCCTGCACCTCAGCCAACATTGTGGGCCCCGAAAGAAGCAGCTGTGCGTCCAGGAAGGCTCAGCCCCCGAAGGGCCCTCACTGTGCATCACCCGCTCCCGCCCTTGTTAGCAAAGGGGACACGGCGTTCTCTGTGGTTCATACCACACTGGGTCCTGGGGGTACAAGCAGGTAATGACAAAGTGCTACCCTCAGAGAAAGTGATGGTTTGGTGGGGATGGGAATAGGTAAACCAGTAATTGAGACAAAACACATGTTTCAAATTATTTCTAATTTTAAAATCGTATTTAAAAAGCACACACATACTATGAGACGTGCCATGAAAGCTGTGGAAATACTGTGAAGATTTAGAAAAGCAAACGACCACACGTGCTGGGGGTCTCAGTGGAGGTTTTGTGATAAGGAGGACTGACGGGGACTTGGTGAATCAGGAGGAATTTTCACGGAAGCCCTGAGCTGGCATCTGCCCGGGGTTGTAAGAATCAATTACTGGTGGGGATGGTGCTGAGAGGCGATCGTGGTATCGTGATGAGTGGAACTTACTTGTGCAAAGCCCAAGTGTCCTCAGGGATAGTGGTGTCCCAATTCCTCCAGCACCGCCAGGCTGCGTGGCTCCGGGGCCAGCCGAACCCTCTGTGCGAGGAACCCTGGGGCCAGAGTGGCCAAGACTGGGCCACACAAAAGGGGGTGCAGAACTAAGGCTCAGACCTGGGTTTGAGTTATTGTTCAGAGGGACTTGAATGTCACTGAAGGAGTTAAGACCTAGTTTAGGAAGTTTGAAATTTCCCTAGGCTTTTCTAGACCTTTCTGTCAGAATTATATATAGTCTCTAAATTGCAACTCTTTATTCTCCTTTAATTGTACCTTTTTTTATTCCCCACTTATAACAGATACCTATTACTTCCTCTTTGGTTTTTGCCCTTCTGGTTTACATTCAGAAGTTTTTGTGTATTTTTGGAATTAATATTTTGATTTAGTTTGTGTGTAAATAAGGCCTTGATGCTTCAAGGCTATGACAAACAATTTGTCATTTTGCTGTGGCCCTTGAATTCGAGGTACTGCAAGTCTGGCAGTGTGGCGTGTCACTTAACCATGAGCAGGCTGGCTCAGCCCAGGATCAACTTCTCAACCCCTCTGAGTTCTGTTTGAAACTCCTGGTCAAAGATTTATTTTATGGGGCAAATTACATGCTACAGCAACATTCACAGAATGCAAAGGATATACAGTTAACCCTTGAACAGCACAGGTTTGAATTACAAGGGACCACTTATTCTCGGCTTTTTTTCAATAGTAAATACTAAACTGCTACAGGACTGGAGTTGGTTGAACCCCCAAATTCAGAACTGCCCATCTGGAGGAACCTCGCATATGGAGGGCGAACTACAAATTATACCAGATTTTCTACTGCGTGGAAGGTTGACGCCCCTAACCTTCGCATTGTTCAAGGGTCAACTATACTCCATTAATATTGCAATAGAATTGCTTTCGGCTACTCATAGCTAATATGTCTCCTTGATCACAAATACATACTTGGAGGGAGTGATTAATGATGCCCGTAATGTAATTGCCATTCTGAACATGGAACTTACTGGAAACTTAATTTCTAATTTTGAATAACTGATTAGTAACTTAACCCTGGGGGGACCTAGTCAATCAGCAAACACTGAGCATTCTGTGCTAGGCCACCAGAAAATAATAATAATATAACATAATGTAAAATGAGAGAGTGCAGGGAAGAAAAAGAAATAAATCTGCGTTTCTGCCCCAAAGTGGCTCACAGTTTTGTAGGAATGATAGATATATAAACTGATACAAAGAAGAGTGAGAAGTATGAAAATAAGGGTGTGCCCAAGATGCTATGGAGTTCTGAGAAAGAAATGCCTAACCTGGGAGTTCATGCAATTAGGCAAAAAAGGCCCCGTGACTGAAATGGGATCTGCAGGGGACTTTACACAGTAAATAGGTTATAAAAGGCAATGAAGGGGCTTCCTTGGTGGCGCAGTGGTTGAGAGTCCGCCTGCTGATGCAGGGGACACGGGTTCGTGCCCCGGTCTGGGAAGATCCCACATGCCACGGAGCGGCTGGGCCCATGAGCCGTGGCCACTGAGCCTGCGCGTCTGGAGCCTGTGCTCCGCAACGGGAGAGGCCACAACAGTGAGAGGCCTGCGTACCACACACACACACACACACACACACACAAAAAGGCAATGAAGAAAAACAGGGTACTCAAGCTTCATCTGGAATTTATCAGAAAACTTATTTTTCATATTTTCCATTCTTTTTCTTTTCTCCTGGGATATTTTTATGACATGAAATGGAGAACAGAATTGAGACTTTTTTAATTGTAGTTGATTTACTGTTAGTTTCAAGAATGAGACATCTTTAACAAACAAAGATGTTATTGTGAACTTCCAGGTCTCAAATTGTTTTTCGAGAGATGGAGCAATGGCCTCCTCCTTGGCTGGGGTGGTGGATGGGGTCTGGGGTTTCAAGACTGATGTATGGAACCAGCTCCTACCTTTACCATCGCTGTCACCAGCCCACAGTCAACTGAGGAAAGCTGTGGGAGAAAGAAGCTACAGAGGAAAAGGAAGCAACACCATCATTAAGGTGCTGAGAGTTGATCTGATTAAACTGAGCCTGTCTGTGCAGGAAAACAGGCAGCTTCCTGCACGCCAGTCGGACGAGGGTCAAACACAGCTCCCCCTCACAGCACCTGCCTCTGCTTTAGTTCTCCCAGCCAGGGACAATTGGTCTGCTTACCAGGCATGGGGTTTAACTTATTTTTTATACCCCACGGGCTTATTTGCTCCGCGGCATGTGGGAGCTTCCCGGACCAGGGATCAAACCGTGTTCCCTGCATTGGCAGGCAGATTCCTAACCCCTGTGCCACCAGGGAAGTCCCTCCTAGGAGATTCTTAATTGTCTTTCAAATGGTGATGGCTAAGTCATTCCACGGTGTAGACCTCTATTCAAAGTCATCAGAATGATCAGCTGCTCATCAGGAATGTCTGGACCCCTGTGCACAGGAAGGCAGAGCTGCTGGAACGCCAGCAGAGCTACAGAATTCCAGGAACTGGAGGACTCAGCTCTCACAGAGCCGTCCATGGCTGCCAGTACACGGTCCATGCTGTTTGCTCTCCAGATATGCAAAGCATTTCCAACAAGTGGCCACCAATCTTCATCCTCAAAGTGATGAAGCACACGAATTGTCATTAAGAAGGGGACAGACTAGCAGCCCCAAGATGGTGCACAAGATGATCCACCTGCTCAGCCATAAAAAGAAACAAAATTGAGTTATTTGTAGTGAGGTGGATGGACCTAGAGTCTGTCATACGGAGTGAAGTCAGTCAGAAAGAGAAAAACAAATACCATACGCTAACACATATATACGGAATGTAAAAAAAAAAAAAAAGGGTTCTGAAGAACCTTGGGGCAGGACAAGAATAAAGACGCAGACATAGAGAATGGACTTGAGGACACGGGGAGGGGGAAGGATAAGCTGGGACGAAGTGAGAGAGTGGCATGGACATATATACACTGCCAAACGTAAAATAGATAGCTACTGGGAAGCAGTTGCATAGCACAGGGAGATCAGTTCAGTGCTTTGTGACCACCTAGAGGGGTGGGATAGGGAGGGTGGGAGGGAGACGCAAGAGGGAGGAGATATGGGGATATATGTATATGTATAGCTGATTCGCTTTGTTATAAAGCAGAAACTAACACAAAATTGTAAAGCAATTATACTCCAATAAAGATGTTAAAAAAAAAAAAAGATAATCCACTGATGTATAGGAAGAAAAATTTCTATTTTCTAACTTCGTAGATTTTATCCACGCATTCAATTTATACATAAGTATACGTTATCAAAAAGTTTGGAGACCCCTGAGCTAGACCCCGACGAGTACAAAAAAGCCTGGTCAATCCCTTAACCTACTTCCTTGTGCCAGAGACTGGCTACTCTGCCCTAAGAGACACTTGATGGCAGCTGGGAGCTCTTAGAGGGTCTCTGGACTTGGTAGAAGAAAAGTAAAAGAAGTTATGAAGAGCCTGGCATATTCGACGTGGAGTCCGACATCACATCCAGAGCCAACTGGCCTTCTGTTTATCCCTTCAGTCAAAACGTCTTATCCCTCAGTACAGAGAGTTTTACTTTGCTTCGGTACACTGCCCGCAATCCTAACAAGTTGTGATGTGTTTGTTCTATGGAAAGGAAACAGCTGCTTGGAACAGAAATCTCACTGTCCTCTCAACCAGAAGGTTTGGAATGGAGCCTGGCTCTGTTTTTGGCCTTATCACTTGAGGAAAACCCTTGCTTTCCCCACATTCAATTTCTTCTCCCATAAAAATGAGGTATTGCTAATCTCAACTTCATAGGATTATTTCTGTGTTTTTTTAAGTGTAAAATTTTTACCTGATAACTCTCAAACTACAGAAGTACTGCATGCTTAGTTTATATAACGAAACAAGTGCTAACAAAACAGTATGAAGGCAAAGCTGATTTTCTCCCTTTCCCCCTCATGCCCTCCCTCCTGATACAGGCAAAACACGCAGCCCCAATGTACACCCTTCCACCTCTTTCTCCTTGCTCATACGAACATAAATAAGAGGAATTTTTTTGTATTAAAATTTATGATATATACATTATTCTGCAACAAGCCTTTTTCCTACTCTATACATTGTTTTCAGAAGCAAATGAAATCAGATTCCTAAAAGAGCTTGGTAAACTGTAGTCGCCACTCAGCTTCCTCTTTCTAACACCAATGAGAGGTAAACTGAGTGAAAGAATAGGTGAGTTTACTAAACACAAATGCAGTCAGTAATTTTGTTGCATAGAATCCAGAGTTGTCCCATCTGTCCAGCGTCGGTGGAGAGTGCCTCAGTGGAAGCAGTATGAGGGCCCAAGGCTGGGGAAGAGGGGCCCCAGGGCTACCTGATCCATGGCTGCCCCCAGCACCAGGCACACTGCGGGTGACTGACCAATAAGAGTGGGATGACAATGTAGGAAGAATTGATGAATAGATTAATGAATTTTAAAAGGAACAAATGAAGGTACAAACAAGACTCCAAATGGGACCATTTCTTTAAGAAGTGTTTTCGTGAAAATATGGAAGGAAATAATGAGGGAAAATAGGGAATTTTCTCTAAGAGATCTGAGGATGCCTCTGAATAAGCAATGGAAAAAAATTGGCTGACTCATTGAAGGCTGGTGGCCTCCGGGGACCTGTAATTGTTTCACCAGCCAAGGGAACTCCAAAGCTGAGTTGGAAATCAGGTTTCTCTTTTACCTTCTTACGTTAATCTAGAAACAGTAAATGCTGGAGAGGGTGTGGAGAAAAGTGAACACTCTTGCATGCATCTCAAAGCATTACCAGAATGATCAAAATGTGCCCTGCATTGTGTGGTCCCTCCTCCAGCGGCCCCGCCCTGCAGATGAGACCACCTCCCACGGGTCCCCTCCCTGCTACCTCCTCTCCTAGGCTGTGGCATCAGGGCCAGGCGCTTATTTCTCTATTAACTAGTGTCACCCCAAAACTCATATGAGTAAGCGTCAAACTGCTGTAACTTGTGCCGAGTTACAGCTCCTTATTATGTAGTAGTACTAAAAATTAAAAGATTCTTCAAGTCAGGCCATTTAGAAATTTTTCTAATTCGCAGAACACATTAAACTAATGATGCTAATTAGCTTACTCAAAACAATCTCATCATGACTTTTACATCTTTTCTAGGGCAGGACCAGCATAGATAATATTCTATAGGGATTTCTCCCTGCAAGGGACACAGGCTATCCTTTCTCACCTAATTATAAGTATCTTCCAAAATGCAATCTGTGTGGTGTTATATAATTGTGCTTAAAAACGTTTTTCAGTAAGGGGAATGTGTCCTAAATCTAACCAAATATATATCAAAATATAAATGTTCAATTATAAAACTGGGGAAAATTGACTGTGCTCCACGTTCTACAAGACGGGCACATGTGTACTGCCCACATGGATTTTATAAAGATTCTAAGTATACTGTGAAGTCTGTTTATTGGCCACCAAACACATACACACAAGCAGAACCTAATATTTAATGATACAACGAGTAACAGCCATTTTCTTAGCCTGATTCAGATTAATGGAAGATTTTTCTTTTTTTTAAAGAATGATTTTCTTATATAAGTTCTCTGAAAACACTATTCAGGGAGATTTCATCTGTGCCCCCTTGTCCTCTTGCCTCTTTGTAGAATTATTACCTAACAGGTAGTAGGGGCATCCGAATACATGTGCTGACTAAACAACTACGTTTTTCAAATATTACCAGGAATGTTCCCTTTCCACTACCTAAGAGGAAACCATGTTTGACCAAAGTGTCTCTCAGGAGAGTGGACCGAACTAAGACGGAAGTGTAATTTGAGCAATACCAAAGGATTAGAATGGTTAATTTGCAAATATGACAACATTGATTTTCTGTATGTAGCAAAGGCGTCTCATTTACAAATCAGGAGTAATCTGCAGAGACTTGGGAACATTCAGCAATGATTTATAAGATTATTACGCGAGACTCCAGAACACAAACCATCTCTGTCTATACTCAGACACATAGACACACAGACACACACCACATAAAGCCATCCTGCATTATACACAGATATACCTGTTGAATTCTGTATCACAATGGAGAGGGCTAATTAGCAAATTTGTAAATGAGCTCCTGTTTTTTTCCCCAAAGTTGTCAGACGTAATAATTAATCTGTTTTCCTAAACTGTCTGCCATTATTATCTACATGAGTGCCTCTCAGTGAACACGGGGACTTCACAAAGGTTTTACTCTCTGCAGGACTCCAGGGCACCAAGGGTTGTGGGCAAAGCACAGAGATTCCCCTGACCAATGGCTGCGTTGGGCATAGAGTACCTCACAAAAGACTCACTCCTCATTTGTTTGTTCTGTATCACCAGCAGCAAATAACCATAGACACAAATATATAGACACCAAAGTGGCTTGGGCTAACCTCTAAAGCAAGATAATTAGCAGATAATTCGTTTGTTCTCCCGCAGCAGTAGAAGCTTTGTTAATCAGGCAGTAGGTTACATAGATTTGCCTTTAATTACTTACAAAAAGGCACATGTTCTCCTGCATCCACGAATAGTCAAATATCACAAGTATTAGACAATATGTGTAAAATTGCTGCAGTTATCCGTTTTCTTGGATCCTTCCCCTATCAAACTGTGTCTCTCTCAAGGGAGGCTACCCAGTCACTTTATCGCTGTGTCTCTAATACCTCCACCCAGACACGGTGAGTCTCGTTAGATTATTGATGGCAAAGAGCTGGAAGCACATATGAGTTACTCTGGAAGATTCGTGTGTTTTCTTTTTCAATTGGAACCGTTCACATAAAGGAAATGCACAGGGAATGTATCCTGAAGATTAAATCCCTACATTTTATGCTATGAGCTCCTTATCCACGTGTATATGAAGAATATAGTTTAAAAATGACTACTTACCTCTTGACAAGGGGCTCTGGTAGTTTTTGATCATCCTTGTGCAGCTGGTTCAACGCCTCAAATGTCCAGTTGAGCCTGTACGTAGCAGCAGCGGTTACATTAACCTATGTGTGAGATCTAGCTCTTAATGCCCAGCTACACAGTCTGCCTGTGGTCAGCTGGGATTCCCCTTCCAGAAAGAAGTCTTGGTTATAAAATGGTGTTAACATTTCAGAAGGACTGAAGGGTTTAGATGAACACCTCAAACCTCATTCTTATAATTTCCCCCCAGTTATGACAGCAGTTATAACAAGTTAGTGAGCAGAGACTTGCCATGCCTCTCTCTTCACCCCTTTTCATTATATTCTTTGTTGCCTTCACAAGGCTGACCTTTCTTTAACTGAGTTCTTTGCTGTTCATCCTCAGGGAAGAAAAAGCTACATTGGGAGGGGGTGATATATTTTTATTTCACCCAATATATCCAAAAGAGTGTGATTTCAACATAAAATACAAATTTTAATCTATTAAAGAGATGGTTTAGATTTTTAGTACTAAGTCTTCAAAATTTGGTGGGTATTTTGTACTGACACCACATCCCAACTTGGATAAGACACATTTCAATTGTTCAATAACCACGTGTGTCTAGAGGCACTGGACTGCCCATCAGCTATAGTTCGTTGAAGCTTACACTGGATGCCGGGTAGATAGAGAGCTGATGGTAGTTCTGGGCCGTAAATGTTAGAGGAAAGTCACTCTGTCTAGGAAAGAACGTCCATTTTTCTGTTTGCATCAGGATTTGTGGTCAAGATGAACACAATTCTGTTACAGCTGTGTAACTCTCTTCCAATTTTCGTCTGAGAGAGCCCCAGGTCTTGCTGTAGAGGAAACAGATCTATACAGCCTGGGATGTAGTGTATACACAAGGTATTAGAGAATTTCAAACCTTTCTGTTGCTCACTGATTCAGCCAGTGATGAGACAGCTCTTCAGGATCCTAGAAGAATACTGCTACTCAGATTTCTTTAAAAATGTTCATTGGATGAGAGACCAAATGAACCAATAACCCAACTACCCATTCTCTGATACACAGAATATTTGCAGCTCTCAGCTAATAAGTTCCTCCTCATTTACATGCTGGTCTTCAGTTTAAAGTGCTTTCATATTTCATCAGAATAATTTTTTCTCTCTCATAAGGTCATAATTTTCATTGGATTATAAGTCTCCTTATGTTCAAGAATAAAACTAATTGATTACACTATGCACAATGAGCTGTATTTGGATTCTCCAGTTATAATGTGTTTCATCAAGACTGAATCTCAACTATGATTAAAAAAATCAGCTGTATTGAAGTACTACAAAATTAACCCCTTTTAAGTGCCTAATTCAGTGAGTTGTAGTTTATTCACAGAGCTGTCCAACCATCACCACTGTTTAATTTCAGAACATTTTCATCACCCTACATAGAAACTCTGTACCTAATGGCACTCACTACTCGGTACCCCTGCCCCCAAACCCCATGTGGCTTCATTTCAATTGGAAAAGTCACCTTAAAGGCTGAGTTGAATGTTTTTGTGATTAGAATAGACAGTGGACTTTTTTGGTGTGGTGGTTTCTCTTATTCATTTGTTCTATACATATTTATTGAATACTGTCTGGGGTGTAAAAGAGGGAAGAGAGTCGACAGTTCTGAGTGTGAGATATGGTTCTTCTCTGAGATAAACTCAGAGTACACAGACTAGCTCTCTTTTCTGTGCTTGACGGATGAAAGATCTGATACAACTCCATTTTGCATGAAGCTAGAGTTTTAAGCTGGTAGAGCACCATCATTTGGTATCTCTGGCCCTATACAGCTGTGAATACATTTTCACAAGTCTATTTAGAGTTAGAACCTGGCTCCAAACAGGAGACCACAGGATATAAGTGAAGAGTTTTGACTTGCTTCCATCTCACACTTTGCCTCGATTCTATTCTATTTCAGTGAGAAACCAACCAGGGTATAGCCCATGAACACCAATCCATCATTTCCTACACTCATCATCCCGACACACACTCCCTCCTCCTGGGGGTCCGTAGTGCCACCTTAATATACTCAAAACGTTCTTATGGGCATTAATTTCTGTTGCATGAATTCCTTGATGTAGGAAAGGCTTACCTGACAGTCAATTCCCACAATACCTAGCCACTTCTAGCTCATGATTTTATTGCTTCCTTGTATGTTTGCTAATTGTGTTCCGTGTCTGTCTTATCTTCCTAAAGAGAATGAGGCTGCCTTGAGAATAGAGACCAGTGTGTCCCTGTTCCGCACCACCACTGTGTCCTGATGCTGTTAATACACGACAAATCATGGAATTGGTTTAGCTGTCAGGTGGAAAGCTGTGGGTTGAGCCACTGTTTCTACTGACTCCCATTTTATAATAGTTAAATGGAGAGTTGGGCCCCTGACAACTGGTATGGCTATGTCCCTGCATTTGGTGTCCAGCCCAGCACCCTCTTTCACTGGATGTGCCTTGTGTCTGAGCACCTGCTATGTGCCTGGCTCTGGGCCAGGTGTTTGAAAGCAGCATCCCTCCTCTGTGCTCCCCCCTGTATCCTCATGTCCATCATTGCATTTACCCCATGGTACAACGCGGGCTGTGTTTTCTGTCTCCCTCCCTGGGCTGTGAGCACCTCATGGGCAGAGTGGAGTTTTACACAGAGCCTGGCGCACAGCAGGCTCTCAAATTAATTTTTGTCACGTGAATAAATAAATTAAAAGGCAGTTGTTAGCCGCTCTCTGACTAGCCAAAAAGACAGCACACACACATCTGAAACAATAAGAGGACGAGACAGTATCACTGAAAGGGTTAATTGCCACAGCCGACAACGTGTAAACCGAATAAACTTAGGTACCCATATCGTCTGGTATAGAAGTAAAACATGTTTGAAAAGTATAATCCAACCACTAAAACTCATTTTACAGTACCTCAGATTTTTATCTGCATCTTTCAAAGAGCTTTAAAGGAGATGTAACTTACGTTCAACAACACTTCACGAAATCACCTTTCTTTGTCTGCCCATCTTCTTGTACTCCTTGCTTCTCTGCAGCCTCTCACCCCGGTCCCCAAGTCTCTCCCCTCACTCGATGGGCACCTACTTTGTAGGCATCTGCCCCTTGGCTTTTTTCTCAGTGCCAGACTCAGCCTCTCTGGCTTCCTTGACTCCCTCTCTTTCACTCATTACCCTAAGTCTGCACCGCAGAAAAGAGCCTGGAACCAACCCACTTAGCAAGAGTAGCCTTCCTTCCTAGAAGTGGGTGGAGGTGGGGAGAGCGGTAAAGAAGGTTTAGATGGGTGAAGATTATGAATTCTCCAGTAGTAATTTTGTCCCTGTTACCAGTGAAATAAGATTAAGAAATGCAGAGAATCTAACAGGGCTGGTAAAGAGTTGTCCTCTCCGTTTGGGGACACGTCACTTGATGCTGTGATCTAGCAGCAAGCTCCCAGAAGTTGATTACGACCACTTAACCTAAACTTGATGGGACGTCTTGCCCCCTCACCAAACGCAGAATACGAATCGCTCGTCTCAGGAAGGGGTTCTCTGGTCTTCAAAATTCTCTTCGGTCCTTCCTACAGGAGTTTCAGCTCCCTGTTTCAACACAATCTGTGGCCAGGGGTAAACAGAGGTCCTACCTGGACGGATCACACACGTGTCTTCTGTGCTGATGTGTAGAGCTGAATTCACCAGGCTCCTCGAGCTAAGTTGGCCCTGTAAGGGTTCAAGTCCATTGCTTTGAAATTCCACAGTGTGAGTCTCCAACCCAGAGGCAAAAATTCAGTAACGTCGTAACACAGCATCCATGTGTCAGTCAGGGTCCAGCCAGGAAAACAATAAGTATTTTAAACAGAGGTAACTTAATTTAACACAGGGAATTGGGTACACCAATCTGAGAAGACAAACAGGGATGATGGGGCAAACTGGAGATTAGCAGGAACCGGAAGCAGAGACCTACCTGAGGCTGAAAGACAAAGCGTTCCTGGGACCCAGCGGCAGAACCCACACAGACCTGTCCCAAGGGAACAGGAGCCTGGAGGAGAGGCCACCCAAGCTGGAACCATGTGGGGGAAATGCCCTGGTTTCTCCCCCATCCCACCCACCTCTGAGTTCCCCGTTGGCTGAAAAGGAACCTGGGAGGGTGGCCTGGGTGCAGGGGCAGAAACCCTGCACTCTAGCTCAGGGAGGGGAGGGTGAGTGATGGACCTACCCTGGGTTAAACAGGCCCAGGACACACACAATCCCCGTGAGATATCACTGACAAAGCTGGGGAAAATAAGGATGCAACGGAAAGACAGACTTGGCATGCAGAAGCAGCCAGGTCACCTGGGCATGCCCACACCTACTGCCACGAGAGGGGACATGCAGGGCCTATGCCGGTTGCCAGACATGGCGGATGACACACTCTGATCCAGTGAAGCCTCACAATCGCCTGCAGAGTTTTACCAGCAGCAAACTAGGCCCAGAGAGATGAAGCAACTTGCCCAAGGTTGTACTGCCTGTAGCTTTGGAATCAGAGCTCACTGAAGGCGAGTTTGCATCCACCGTGCTGCCCCTGAAACACAGTGTTGGGTACTCAAAGGTGTCGATGAATACGTGCCTTTCGGCGACGCCATTGGAGGAACAGAGCTGGTGCTGAGGCAGGGAGAGCTGGCGCTCTTCCACCTTCCTCTGCAGGCTTCCTTCTCAGCCCTACAGTTCTCCTCTGCCACCGACACTCACATCCTCCGCTCCGCCCCCATCAGCACCCTCAGCGCACAGACGCACACAAACCTCGCATCCGAAACAGCTCCAGATCTGCTCCCGGGCAATAACGGGAGAAAAATAACTGAAGTGTTACCCTGACAGTGGCGTCCTTATTTTACCAGGAGATCAGCTCTATGGCATAGGCATGAGTCTTTAATGATGGATCTGCAGCTTGTAGAAGGGGGTGGGGATTCGCTCTCACCCCTGAGGTAACGCCCACATAAGTCACAGCTTGCTGACAAGGCTGACGTTGGAATTTTTTGCTGTTGTTGTAAATTTGAATTCATTTAATCCTAAATTTGGGAGGCCTCAATTATAAACACGGAAGAGAAAAGCCGAAAGGTAGACATATACCAATTACGCACTGGGGTCTGTGGTGTGTGTGTACGTGTGTGTGTGTGTGTGTGTGTGTGTAAGGGGAGAGAGAGCAAAATAAGAATTTTTATCCTGAGTTAATAGTCCATTACAGAGCTAGAGTTAGTGGATAAAATGTTAACTAAAACTAAGTACAAAGGAGGAAACATTATAGTATCCTGAGTAAGATCCCTAGAATCTTTTCCCGCAAGTAGAGGATTCCCGTTTCTTAAGTCGAAGTCCACAGAGGGGATGTGGCTAGCAAATCTGAATACCGTGTGGATACAAAAAGACACATTCTTCCCCACGGAGCTGACTGAGACACTCCCTGACGATCAGATAATCCCTGAAGATGTTATCCTGCAGATATGTGTGGGTGTATGATAGCATTAAAAGAATTTTCTTGAAGATAATAGGTAATTCTGGAAGCTCTAATCTGAAATGGAATACCTTAATGATGTAATTTTCAATAAATTAGTGGTTTTGCTGGTATAAAATATAAAGTGCTTATAAGAATTTGTGTTACTAATAAAAAACTGGAAAGCCATTTTCCCCAAGGTATTTTATAATGATGGAGGTAGAAAATATCTAATTTTATCGGGAATAATCTTCTCTCATTTGGCCCTTAAATTCCTGAAGATTCTCATAGCTGAGTTAAAAGCACAAGCAGTAGAATTTAGAATCTAACATGTCCTGCTGGTGAGCTGTTATTCCCTCTGGGATAATTTCTATCATTTTTAAAAGAACTGTCCCTGTAAGCTGCTGTGTCCATGATAAAAATCACTCAAATATTTATAATGGTCAATATTTATTAGAGAACTGATTGAGATTTTTTTTTTTTTTGGTACGCAGTCCTCTCACTGTTGTGGCCTCTCCTGCTGCGGAGCACAGGCTCCGGACGCACAGGCTCAGCGGCCATGGCTCACGGGCCCAGCCGCTCCGCGGCACATGGGATCTTCCCGGACCGGGGCACGAACCCGTGTCCCCTGCGTCGGCAGGCGGACTCTCAACCACTGCGCCACCAGGGAAGCCCAACTGATTGGGATTTTTAAGTTGTACCCTTAAAATAGCACTTAGGCCACTGCAACATATAAATAAGTGCATAAACTCTTGTAAAGTCTACATAACTGCCAACACTCTTTTGCAGATGCATTTATAAATCATAAATATATGAATGCATGAGATCTCTAAGATGCTTAAATCAAACATTACATTTCATGGCACCATTTGGGTACTTGTGTTGGGATTTAGGGAGAATTTCCTTTGGGTAGTGCAGTAAGTGGTTATAAGACAAACTAGGCCCCATTCCACATGGCAGACAGATGAGCTTAAAGAAGAAGTAATGAGGTAATTTTTCAAAGAAAGGGAAAAAAATTCCCCAAGATCAGTTATTTGCCCTCCACGTTCATGGTGTGTTTTTTGTTTTTTTCATCCAGGAAAGCAGCAACCCTATCTAGGCAGTAAGAAGCAGTATATTCTCTGCCTGTGTGAAAGGAGACTTGGGCTCTGTTCAGGTCCAGCCTGGCTCTTCTCTGGGATCCCAGGTCATAATGACCTGTCAGCCATCTCCACAGGCTCTGCTACCGTTGGTGCCCTGCTCTCAAGGTGACACCAAATCAGTGCTTAATGTGGTCCTGTTTAAAGGCAAGATTCTGCTCTTTCCTAACCTCAGACGAACGTAGGTACCATTTAAACTCTAATGGGTGGCGTGGTTCTTTCCCCAGACCTGAGATCAAGTGATTGGGATGGAAATATAGACGGATGTCTCAGGAGGAGAGTCAGTTCTGTTCTTTGTTCCTGCAAGAAGTTGCAGGGCGTCTTTTTCTCAAGAACACGGGTAAGCTGGGTGAAATATGACTAATACAGATTTTCAAGTGACTAAAGCACAGTTCAAACTTTAAAAGCAGATAAAGTAATATCTTGAAATCACATGTTTGCTCCCTAGAACTATATGACTTTCATAGTAGCTTTCTTTAAAATGGTATCTGACAATATTCAAACCGTCACACTGCCAACTCAAGTCTGACCGATCCAAGTACCTGAAGTAGTACATTGTTTTCTGACTTACACAGAGAGCTGAGGAAGTCCAATATTTTCCCTCGTGGATTTTCTAGAATATTAGTTTTGGTTAATAGATAACCTCCCCCAAATGGATCTTATGTTGTAAAACGCATAGGAAACAAAAGGTTAAACAAAGTTCAATTGGTTCTTTTGCTACCAGACTTTTTCAAAGGCTTTAATTAAATAGACCAACATGTTCTTTTACTTCCTAAGAGAAGGCCAAGAATGCGGTGTTTCACTTGGAATCCTCTTTTTGTACGAGGAGACCCTGCAGAATAATACTTTGCAGTACCTACTTTGGGAAATGCTAGTTGAATGATCCCTTTCTGTGGAGGCGGTGAGGATGCTCCCACCACAGGCTTTTTGCTCCTGTTTCCTTTGCCTGAAATACTAGCCCCAGGCAGCCACATGGCTGGCTTCCCACATCTCCTTGAGTCTTTACTCAGGGGTGATTTTCTCAGTGAGGCCTTGCCTGGTCAACTTTTTAAAATTCAGGTCCCTTTCTCAATATTCACGAGCCTTCGTCCCTGTTTATTTTCCCACATGGCACCTTCTAGCTTTTTTTCCCCTCTGTCTTTGGTTTATTACCTCTCCCTCCCTCCCAAATAGAGGGTAAGTTCCTTGAAGGCAGGACCCTATTGCCACACTCAAGGGACAGCTCTCAGCCTGCATTTTATTCAGCCCATTATTTTATTCAACACCATGGAATGCTCCGTCAACTGTGAAAATACTGAGATAGTCTGAAAATGCTCCCTTCACTCAGCCTCCAGGACACCGTCCTCTTTTCTGCCTGACTGGCCACCCTTCAGATATCTGTCCTGGATTCTTCTCATATTTGTGCCTTTAAACATGGCAAAGCGGAGGGCTCAGTCCTGAGATTTCATCTCTGCTCTAGCTTCACTCACAAAGCACGTGGATGCGAACATCATCTACAGGCTGATAACTCCCAAGTCATTTCGGCAGCCCAGATGTCCCGACCCATCGTGGTAGTGGCCGAGCTCATCAGGGCTGGATAAGCTATGCTGAGTTTGGTTTTACTAAGAGAATGAACGTTTACTTCTTACCTGCTGTCCTTGGTAGGCAGCTCCACTAAGCACAGATCTCTCCTCCAGCAAGTGGCTCATAGGTTGGGGCTCCTTGCATTCTGGGGCTCCCCCATCTTCTAGGGCATCTGAGTTCTTCATTTCTAGCCATGTGGAAGAGAGAAAAAAAAAAGCATGGGAGATTCACATCTATTTTGTTTGAGTATAGAAGTGGTGAATCTTACTTCTACCTACAGTCTTACTTCTGCCTACATTCCGCTCTCCAGAACTTGGTCGTATGCCTCATCTTGTAACATGGGGGCTGGGAAGTGTAGTTTAGCCAGGTTCCCAGACAGGGGAGAAGACCAGGGTACAGGTGAGCTCCATTGCAGGACCAGGGGCAGTACCACAAGTGAATTTCATGGCTTTGTCTTAATAGAATCCTCCCTGCTGTTTATTTTTGGAGATGGGTTACTCCTAGGTTTTTTTTTTTTTTTTTTTTTTTGCGGTACACGAGCCTCTCACTGTTGTGGCCTCTCCCGTTGCGGAGCACAGGCTCCGGACACGCAGGCTCAGCGGCCATGGCTCACGGGCCCAGCCGCTCCGCGGCATGTGGGATCTTCCCGGACCGGGGCACGAACCCGTGTCCCCTGCATCGGCAGGCAGACTCTCAACCACTGCGCCACCAGGGAAGCCCCACTCCTAGCTTTTGATATGGAGAAGTGATGTATATCTAGTGATTGGATAATAAATTGTGCTCAAATACAAGAAAATGTTCAGCTGACTCAAATCTCGTACAGAATGAGGCCATGTTAAAATGATTCTACCTATGCTATAGAAGTACAGTGTTCCCTCATAAGGCAGGGCCAGTGTGGAGAAATTCAAGTTGACCTTTAAAACTTCCAGCGTGCTCATTAGGAACACCTGTTCATTCTGTTCTAATAGCAACTGAAACTCTTTAAAGGACAGCACTTTCAAACCATGAGCACAGTCCTCTTGTAAATGTCATCTAAAATGCTCGCAGCTAAAGCAAGATTAAGAAATTTTAACTTGGATTTGAGATTTATGCTTTGAAATGTTTGTTTTATCTCAATTAGTGAGCATATGCACCCTTAAAACCCTCATGAAGATGGTCGACAATCCAAATTTTGCTGACATATATGGAGTTTATATGAACCTACAGTAGGAGATAAGAGCTTCAACTGTAAGAACTGACAGGTCTGGATTCAACTTCATTCAGTCTCTTACTTGATGTGTGAACTTGAGCAAGTTTTTAACTACTCTAAGTAAGATTATGTTTCCTCATCTGTAAAATTGGGATATTACAGACACTATAACACATGTATTATACCTACATAAAATTGTCATGGGTATGATATAACATATGTAAAAATTCCTGGTAGATACTAAGTGCCCAATTCTTTTTTTTTTTTTTTTTTTTGTGGTACGCGGGCCTCTCACTGCTGTGGCCTCTCCCATTGCGGAGCACAGGTTCCAGACACGCAGGCGCAGCGGCCATGGCTCACGGACCCAGCCGCTCCGCAGCATATGGGATCTTCCCGGACCGGGGCACGAACCCGTGTCCCCTGCATCGGCAGGCGGACTCTCAACCACTGCACCACCAGGGAAGCCCTAAGTGCCCAATTCTTAACTATTAAATTACCTTTACTGACTTTAATGTTTTCTCTTAAATTATATCTATTAAGACTTTAACATCTTACTACACTTACTTATTACGAGCTTAGTTACAGACCAAAGATATTTTCGTGGTTAAAACTTTAACATTTGCCAGAAGGTTTGCTTCCAGTGACCTCTGTGTTCCTTTGACCGTGCTTCTTTCTCTAAGACACACCATGGTTTTATGACTGTAAGGCCTAAAGGGTGAAGCACATCGTATATTCCGGCATTGATTGCCCGTGCAAATCAGTGATTCAAGCAATCTGGATTTCTCCACTAATTGGCTTTTAAATAATGAGCAACGATCATCTATTTAGCACATAAGGCCCCTGAGGGAAACCTGAAGATGAAGTATTGTGTACTTCATAGTCAACTAGAAGCCCTTTTATAGGTTACTGTGGTTAGAGAAGCAGGAGTGATTTTTCTGGCAAATTAAATTTTCTTTGCTTGAGCTCAGCTCTGCTGACTCAGAGTGACCAGGCTGGATGGATTTGCAGTCTACCCCTTCTCTCCTCCCAACAGCAGTCACCTCCTTTAGGACAGTCACTTCCTTGGTCACCTTGCCTGGCCAGCAATGAGATTGCCAGAGTCCAGGAAGAATGCAGTTCTCCTCTTTGGTGCTCTATTAAGTAGGAAGTAAAAAAAAAACAACACAAAAAACAGTTGGTTTTCTTGCTCTATAGACTTTCCTACCAGGTGTGAGGCAGATATCAGGGTAATCAAGATACTCTTTAAGTTTACAGTCACATTTTCTGTTGTCTCGGCAAAAATTTGACAGGCACGCACCATGAGATAGATGGTTTTTGATCTCTTTCCCTTCCGTCCTTCCTCCCTCCCTCCCTGCCTCCTTTCCTTCCTTTTAATTTCTTTAAAAATTTTTTAAATAGAGATTATCTGTAAGCTCATTCTTAGAAAACAGTGGGGCTAAGAAAAATGTAGGGTCTCCTGGTGACAAATAAACGCTTGAAGACTCTCCAACATAGTCACGTGTATTTATTAATCACCAAATCTTTGGATAGCTCTTTTATAGAAGCCTTTCTTATTTGGCCTCTGCAGCATGTTCAGCTTTCCCTGACCTTCACCTCCAGTTATCTATGCTGTTTATTAGCTCTGCTCTAAGAAACTACCATAAACCACAGAGGCTAAAGTCTGATCTGTGTCTTTCTCTCAAACGAAGCATCGCAGTTTCCCTGTCTCTCCCACTGGACGATGAGCGGATTGGACACAGAAGTGCACATCCTGTATCCCTGCACCCCTGCATTTCACTCATATGATGAGCTCAATAACTGCATGGTGAACTGTTGACCAGAATGGAATATGAAAAATATTATCAAGGAACATTGTTTAGGTTGTAGCCAGGGAAGATTCTGAGTTTGGTCTGAACCGGTTTGACAGAAGGCCAGTTTTGCTTACTCTGTTTAGGAGAATTGCCAAAGCATTATAACAGTTCTAGGATCTGCAGATAAAAAAAAATTCATCCTTTAGCATGCCCTGATCTGAACCTGCATAAAAAGCCCAAGCCCTTCCTACCCTCAAGAGAACACTGGGTTGGTACAGCTTCTCAGAAATCAATGATGCTTTCTAGGAGCATATATTCAAATCAAATCCATAGCCTGTAAACAGCTGGAGCTATCTCCCAGCGGCGTCCGAATATGCATGCTCTTTTCTCTCTCATGCTTGCTACTGACTTGCTACGTAAAGCATCTGGTGTGTCACTGTTACTGCATGAGCTCTCCATTTCCTTGCAAATAGGTGGATATGTGACTTTCACACTAATGAGTACCACATGGTGTAATGAAACCCATCACCATGAAATATAGCATTTTTAGAAGGCTCTCTTGCATCAGGGAAGCCCACTTATGCTGCTGAAAATGTTTTTATCTGTCTGCTTTGATGTGGGAAATGGGTGTCATTAGTAGGACATGAACCAAATCCTAACTTCATGCTTGTGTCCTCGTGTTGCCTTCAGACCTACATACATGCAGTTCGGTGAAGGAATGGAGGCCTTCAGCCAAGGTCCTGAAAGACACTCAGAGTCACCACAGGGAAGAAGCAGACGGTCTAAAACACAGCTCATGTCCTCATCCTCTCCCTCTTTCCTTCTTTGCCTTTGGTTTTCAGAGGAATCTTAATAGATGGGCAGAGGGCATAGTATCTGTGAATTTGAGTGGTCCTGTTCTGGTTTCCACATAAGTGCAGTAGAAGAAGAGAGGAAGGATGGGAGTTAGAGACAGCCAGACTGAGCAGAGCTCCCCAAGCCTTGCCAGGCAATGTGATTTTGAGGTCAGGTGTGTCTTGAACCCTGTTGGAAGTATGTTTGCCTGCAGGCATTAGAAACTTAGCAAATATCGCTAGTAAGTGCTTTATTTTCCAGCAGGAAACTCGACCAACTGCCACCAGTAACATCTGTAACTGATTGTCAAGGAAAGAGAGAGGAAATAGTTTTGGCTCTACCGTGTTGCTCCTAAATCTTGATCAAACACAAGAAAAGGCAGCTGAGTGATGCTTGAATAGTGCCAGTGTGAAAGTGAAGTGCAAATGTAGTGCCCATTTAAAAATGAACGATTTTTCTAATGGACTGCACGAATCACTTAATGCTGCTCCAGACTCCCAATGAAAAGAGAGAAGAGCCCCTGAGAATGTCCTGCAGTGTATCTTGTGCCTTACCATTTACCTTGGCATTCTTTGTTTAACACTTCACATAAGGCAGAAAAGATTAGCCTTGGAAAAGCTTCTACTATACTTAAAAAAATGGCTACTCCTACTGGGGAGTTTTGAAATATTCACAGTAATCATATTCTTTGATTTTATTTTGAGATAACTGTAGACTCACACGTAGTTGTAGGAGAAAATACAGAGCGATTCCGTACAACCTTTATTCAGCTTCCTCCACTGGTAGCATCTTGCAAAACTACAGAGCCATAGCACGACCAGAATATTGACATCAGTGGAGTCAAGTTACAGAACACCTTCATCACCACAAGGCTCTCTCTTGTTACCCATTTATCAGCCTCGCAGGGCGTTAACAGTTATCCTCTCCCTGGGAATTCCTTCTAGGGAGCTGATCTTGATTCTTTAATTGACCTCAGTCCTAAGCCCAGGTACCTTGCACGGCTCTGAAAGTGTCATGCCACATCCATGATGCTGTGACTCTGGTTCACCCTCTTATTTTCCACAATAAAGTCCCATCTCCAATACTCATTCCACAGTTACATTTCTGAACAATAGAATGTACAGTAGAACTTCCTCTATCTCCTTCTCTTTCCTAGTTGATTTATCCCACTCAACTGGCTTTCCCAATTTCTTAAAAAAAATTTTTCCCCCGCATGTTCAGACCTATTTCTTATTACCCCACCACTCTCTTGGTCACTGGCTCCTCCTTCATTCATTTTTTTCCAAACATCTTTATTGGAGTATAATTGCTTTACAATGGTGTGTTAGTTTCTGCTTTATAACAAAGTGAATCAGCTATACATATACATATACCCCCATATCTCCTCCCTACTTCCTACACTCTCGGGTATCAGATCCTTATTTTAATAACCCTTGAACGCTCTGATTTTTATCTGGTGTAGGAAAATAAGGCAGATGGATGAGAATAGCCTTCTCTGAATATTCAGAGAGCAAAGAGGGGATCCTAGCTTCAGATTTCCTGGTCAATCATTGAGCCAGTATTCCATTTAGGAGGGATTTAGAGGTAGCACTCTTTGAATGTGGAGTTAGAATATTAGTTAGTTTGGAAGATATGCTTGCTAGATTATCTAGTGTGAACATGTATTTGTGTGACTTGGGGGTTAGAGGAAGGACTGATTATAGTGATGTTAGCACTCCAAGCTACCTCTTGTGTCACCACTATTCCAAAGAAAAATATTAGAGAAGCATGACTGTAAGTTTAAAAAAAGGACACCAAGGGACACAAACCTGACCTCAGCAGCCGAGGGCATGAGTAGAGCTCAGGTAGAGGAGGGAGAAGGAGTCAAAGTACCAGAAGGCCGTGGCGATGGCCATTTCTGCCAAGTGCTTCAAAGAATATAATCCAGTGTTTGTCCTGTAGTCGACACTCATAAGTATGTGCTGAATTGAAGAGGTGCAAGGTCTGGGGCTTCCCTGGTGGCACAGTGGTTGAGAGTCCGCCTGCCGATGCAGGGGACGTGGGTTCGTGCCCCGGTCTGGGAGGATCCCACATGCCGCGGAGTGACTGGGCCCGTGAGCCGTGGCCGCTGAGCCTGCGCGTCCGGAGCCTGTGCTCCGCAACGGGAGAGGCCACAACAGTGAGAGGCCCGCGTACCGAAAAAAAAAAAAAAAAAGAGTTGCAAGGTCTGAACTGATTGTTCAGTGAGGAATTAAAGACAGTAAACCAGTCATTACACAAAGGCAATTTTCTGTCTTCCCCTCTCCTCTGTAAACTCTACTTTGTATTATTTGACACTGATTATTTGCTATTATTCCACGAGTACCAAGCAGGCCATCAGTTGTCCAATGTAAAAACATGATCCCATTTAGAAAGCAAAGAAGGAAGAAAAGGACGGAATACCGGAAATGAAGGGAAGGGAAGAAGGAAAGGAGAGCTTGGGTAATCATTAGTGCTGTTCACCAGCACTTCTGGTCTTTTCTTTACCAGCCACATGGTAGAATTGTACTTCCTGACACCCTAGACGTCAGCCACGTGCTTGGCCTGTAAAATGTGACAGGTGAAGCATGTCCCTTCTGGCAGCCAACCTTAAGAGCTAAGGTGCGATTCCCCACGCTGTTTCCCTCAGCTGTGGCTGCCCTGTTCCAGACGGGGAGGCTACATCCCTGGCCGAGAACAAGTCAAGCCCGGCTCCTGCCAACCCTGCAAGGACGTTCTGTGTGAACGAGAAGGAAATCTTTCCAGTTTTAAATGATAAAAAGCTGGGGTTGTGCGTTACTATAACATAACGTAGCCTGTCCTGAATCATAGAACATAGTAAGTAACAGTCTTTCGCAGTAGGATGGTAGGTGTTTTTTCTTTTCTTCTTTCTTATCTTTTTGTATGTTCTAATTTTTCAAATAATTTTTTTAATCAATTTTGTACTCTTCTAGAATGGGTATATTTTTTGTAATAAGGAAATAAATTAATTTAAAATAAACTAGGGAAAAGATAATTTTAATGATTTGAATATGTTTATAATTCAAAATTGTATTATATCTTTATTGATAAATGCATGAAATACACAGAAATTAATGCCACGTTCTTGAACCTGGGGTATGTTTTTGGAGCATACTCTTTAGTCACCAAGAACTCTGAAAAACAAAATGTCACATTGTCATGGAATCAAGGTTTATGCTATTGAGATAGGTCTGCTCCAGCCCCTAAGAAATGCACCTTCGTGAGGGTGGTGGACTCCTTTGGGGTCCTGGGAGACATTTGTGTGACAGACAACTTCCCATTTATCTGTGGTTTGCTAATGAGATCAGGCAAAACGACTAAGAATGATGGGCATTGCTTAAAAGGGCCCTCTGTTTTCTAATTTTCCCTTCCCTCATCCTTCCCTTTGCACAATACACACACACACACACACAAATTAATAATGCAGTCAGGCTCATTCGAGGATAACCATACCATTTGCTTATTGCCCTTATTACACAGGAGAGCCTTGTTACATGTGTTTATCTGCACATATTCGTTTTCCGACCTGAATGAGATCAGTAAGATCCCATATGCCCTCAAGATGGCACACTCCAAGCCAGGGCCAACCCACAGACAACTGATGGGTCTCAGCCCTGTCTTCTTTCAATCTCTTCTGACACAAATCGAAGACGGTGCTGTTGTCTTTGAGGACTGAGATTCCACAGACAAAAATTAGGAGTCTCTAGATATTTTGTAAAGGTTAATGTTTTCTTTGAGATTTTACCTAGTGCCTTTGCAGTAGTATTTACAGAGTTTTCTTCCACTTGACCAACCTAGAAATATATTATATAATAGACTCTCAATAGAAATAAAAACCCTCTTATTGGTCCTATTGAAAAATGTTCATTGCAGCTCTATTTACAATAGCCAGGACATGGAAGCAACCTAAGTGTCCATCATCGGATGAATGGATAAAGAAGATGTGGCACATATATACAATGGAATATTGCTCAGCCATAAAGAGAAATGAAATTGAGCTACTTGTAATGAGGTGGATAGACCTAGAGTCTGTCATACAGAGTGAAGTAAGTCAGAAAGAGAAAGACAAATACCGTATGCTAACACATATATATGGAATTTAAGAAAAAAAAATGTCATGAAGAACCTAAGGGTAAGATGGGAATAAAGACACAGACCTACTAGAGAATGGACTTGAGGATATGGGGAGCGGGAAGGGTAAGCTGTGACAAAGCGAGAGAGAGGCATGGATATATATACACTACCAAACGTAAGGTAGATAGCTAGTGGGAAGCAGCTGCATAGCACAGGGAGATCAGCTCGGTGCTTTGTGACCGCCTGGAGGGGTGGGATAGGGAGGGTGGGAGGGAGACGCAAGAGATATATACATATGTGTATGTATAACTGATTCACTTTGTTATAAAGCAGAAACTAACACACCATCGTAAAGCAATTATACTCCAATAAAGATGTAAAAAAAAAAAGAAAAAGAAAAGGATAGTAAAGCCCTGGTTTACAGATAAACTCTTTGCTCTTTTTCTCCTTCTACAGACCCAGAACCCCTGTTTAGCATGTAAGACAATGAATTATAGTTATTTTTAGTTCTGGATAACAAGTTCAAAAGGCCCTAAAAGACAGGCTATTGCTTAGTGCTCATTGCAAAGGAAAACCTTCTGGGAAAGGTCTTGCTTTTTAAGAAACCAAAGAATTTTTAGATCCCAAACTGTACCTGAAAGAGAAAAGAGAACCTTATTAAGAACTTCTACTTTTCTAAATTTACATTTGGAATAGTGAGAGATTATAACAAATGTGCAAATCGGTATAAACGGTCTCTCCACCCTTACTTGGTGGATTCATTAAGTTTTTTTAAAAATAGAATAAACAAAAGAAAAAATACATACCCCTCCAAACAAAGACCTTTTACTGAAATTGTCTAGTTTACCCTTCAAAATATTTAATTCCTTTGTACTCTGTAAAATGTCTAGATAGAGGCAAAATTATTGTTAAACTTTTTAAAGGTTGACCTTTAAGCACAGGTCCATGTACTTACATTGGAAACTAGGTCTCAATGTAGAAGGTGCCCATGGAGCCTATAGACTCAAAGGGTTCTGAAAAAAGTTAATAACCCTCATTCTTTGTGACTAAAAAAGACCCAGGCAGGGCATTTCATACACCGCAAGGAGCAGCTAGTGGCCGAGGCTCCTTCTGCTTTCATCCCATCTTGCTAACATTCTACAAAGATGTTTGTTGCAATGAAATTGATTGCCAGCGCACTTGGCAATTCGAATTGCATTAGATGTTCCTTCTTTTTGAATGCCATTAACCACACGAATGCAATCTTTGGAAGCTCTATATCAGGAACTCAGGACCCGGTGCTGTGGGACTAGCTCAGGTTTTATGGTCAAGGTCCCTCGCTCTGTGGATCTAATTAGCATGCAAAGCAGCTTCTCGGCTTCTAAAGTGTAAGCTTACACCCTGAGCTGGGTTCTAAAATTGAAAGCATGTTTTTAAATGCTCTTATTTCCTGATATTTACAAAATGTGTTCATCGCAGAAAAGGAGGACCTCAATTAGGGGAATCAACTAGCCCATCAATGAGCAAATGTCTGTCCCTGGGACCTACTGTGTGGATCCCAGGTTGAAGTAAGGAGCCAGTTCTGAAATCTGTGAAAAGCAGCCACAGATGCTGGATGCTGTCAGACTTTGGAGGATTTCAGAGAGCCCCATCTCTGAAGAGCCTTTGAAATCCTTTTCCAACCCCTCCCTACACAGCTTCAATAACCCAGAAGTTGAGTTATTGTCATGATCACCCAGTGGAGAGGGCCGGAGCTGGAGAGCAGAGAATGAGAGTAAAGGGTAAAGACAGCCATCTTGTAGGGCTCATGGGAACTGAAGCCTTGGTGCCCTGACACTACGAAGAATCCCAACTCCTTCACTATCTGGGCTGCAAACGCTCTGGTGTCACGTCGGAGGTCATATAATTGTGACTTGGAAAAGACAGGCCTGATGTATGATTTCTCAGTTGTGGAGCCTCGGGGGAAGAGGGAGGCAAGGGGAACAGAGAAGACCTTAACAGCTGGGAAGTAAGTGTGTTTCCTGTCTCTCCCTCCGCGAGCTGGTGCTTCAGTCTGAGAGAAGCAGGCTGCTCCCCTCTAACCTGTGATGTGCGCTCATTGGTGTGCGTTTCTTTCTTTCCACCCAGGACAGCTTTCCTGCCCGCTTCGGAGGAGTCCATTTTGTCAACCAGCCCTGGTACATTCATGCCCTGTATACGCTCATCAAGCCATTCCTTAAAGACAAGACCAGGAAACGGGTAATGAAAACAAAAACCCAAAGGGGGGATTCAGAGGCACAGTTACGAAGCCTGTTCTCTCCCTCTATCTCTCTCCCTCTCTCTGTATTTTTCATTGTGTTTTTTCCTGCTTTTCTGTAGTCCCTGAGCATTTGAGCCTCAGCTGGAGTTTGCAAATGGCCTGGATTTAATCAGTAATTGAGTAACTGAGTTATTTTACAGTCCGGGTGACAAACCAAAGGAAACATGGAAGGCATGCAAATACCAGATGCCCCTTTTACTGTAAATGCTTGTGGGAAATATGGAGTCAAGCAGCTTCCTGTTCATGGAATATTTTAAGAGCTAGCATTTTGTCCTGTGAATATATTATTGCTACGAAGAATACTGATGATTTGTATTTTTCCCCATGGCTCTTGGGTCATAGCTGCCAGCTCCGTCACCTTTGAGATTGGGAAAGCATTCTTCTTTGGAAATAATAGAGCTCGTAGGAAGAAGGCTTTTAAAATCTTGATTGCATCAGCTGATGACATTTGGGAAGCCAGCCTCTTCCACCAGAGCTGGGTATTTTTTCATGGCATTCTGATTAGCTGAGAAACCGAACATTCTTTAACCACTCGGAATCTCAGTTTCTTCATTTGTAAAATGGAAAAACTAACACCCACATCACAGAGTGGTTGGAGTAATTTAATGAGACAGATAGCATAAAGCCATTCACGTAGTAGAGACTCCATGACACTAATTTCTCTTTCCCATTTAGCTCTCTTTTCTTGTAAGCTTTCGGATTTCAGCTATCACCTGGCTCAGGGACATCACCTCTTAAAGGAACCAGTGTCAGTCTTACAGCGCCTTACATAGGCCTCTATGCCCCAGGGACCCCGTGCTGGGGAAGAGCTCTCAGTATTCAGGGGGGGAATGACGATGTGAGGGACACCCTCCCCTACACACTCTGCAGGTTTCCTAACTCCTAGACCTCAGATGCTTCCAGATCCTTAGGAAACACGGCAGTAGGGTATGGGATACGGGGTAATTCCGCTGTCCCCAAATGAGTGTGGAACTGGGAACTAGAATACACCAGCCCCAAGAGGCAGAGACATTCTGGAACATTCTGCAATCTGTCTGGGGTTCACGACAGTGATACAGGCAGAGAAGTGCCCTAGACTGTTCCCAGTGTGGCTTCATGCTTCCCACTGGCTTCATTTTCTACTTAAGAAGGATCCAGTGGGAATTCCTCCCACAAAGCAATCGACATTTGTGCTGTGCCATTGAAGGGGGTTTCTGGAGCTCTGGGTGCAGAACAGAATCTGACAGGTGGGGATTCCACCTCCTACCTGCTGAATTCCTCCACCCCACAGGACCCCCGGAGAGAGGGCCAGTTTCAACAGCGCTCCTTTTCCTCTGAGAACTGGAAGTGTTGCGTGGGTGGGTACCAGGGCCAGTATTTTGCTCCAGCTTTTCCATGCTTCAAATACTACAATTCCTCCAGTGAGACATTTTGCAAAAGCCAGAATATGTGAATTTCTTCAAAAAAATTCTTGTTAAAATTCAGTCATAGCCAACAATCCAGTGTCAGAAAATGTACATTGTTTTCTGAAATGCTACAGTATTCTTGTGAAGAATTTTAACACTTAGCTTCTTGTCCCCTTCCTCTTTAAATGATGTCATTACATCACAAGTTAAAATCAGTACAACAGAACAAAGTAGCAAGTATTTATTATATACTTATATAGTACATTATAATAAACAGGCACACCTCGGAGATATCGCGGGTTCGGTTCCAGACCAGCGCAAAAAGGCGAGTATTGTGATAAAGTAGTCTATTAAGTGTGCGGTAGCATTATGTCTAAAAAAATGCTCATACCTTACCTCTTGCACCATTGGTGGGAATGTAAATTGATACAGCCACTATGGAGAACAGTATGGAGGTTCTTAAAAAACTAAAAATAGAACTACCATACGACCCAGCAATCCCACTACTGGGCATATACTCTGAGAAAACCATAATTCAAAAAGAGTCATGTATCACAATGTTCACTGCAGCTCTATTTACAATAGCCAGGACATGGAAGCAACCTAAGTGTCCATCGACAGATGAATGGATAAAGAAGATGTGACACATATATACAATGGAATATTACTCAGCCATAAAAAGAAACGAAATTGAGTTATTTGTAGTGAGGTGGATGGACCTAGAGTCTGTCATTCAGAGTGAAGTAAGTCAGAAAGAGAAAAACAAATACCGTATGCTAACACATATATATAGAAGCTAAAAAACAAAAGGTTCTGAAGGACCTAGGGGCAGGACAGGAATAAAGACGCAGACATAGAGAATGGACTTGAGGACACGGGGAGGGGGAAGGGTAAGCTGGGACGAAGTGAGAGAGTGGCATGGACATATATACACTACCAAACGTAAAATAGCTAGTGGGAAGCAGCCGCATAGCACAGGGAGATCAGCTCGGTGCTTTGTGACCACCTAGACGGGTGGGATAGGGAGGGTGGGAGGGAGACGCAAGAGGGAGGAGATATGGGGATATATGTATATGTATAACTGATTCACTTTGTTATACAGCAGAAACTAACACACCATTGTAAAGCAATTATACTCCAATGAAGATGTTAAAAAAATTATTAAACAAATTCCTCATTAACAGTCAGAAACTTGACATGTTCTTTTTGTTCTCCTTGAACTTGTGTTTCCATTATACTTCCCCCACCGAATCATAGCCTCATATAACTTTTTTTTTATACTGGAAAGCATTTCATCGGTCACCCTGTTACATTTCTTTGCAACAAAAATATGTATATAAATTAAAATTACTCTTTGATTACCCATGACCCTAATGCTTTAAGTATCAAAATTTTTTCTTTTAAGTTGGGTAATCATAAAAATGCTATTAATGCACAATTGTCCCAAACAACGTAAATATGTTATACATGTTAATAATTATTAAAGTTTAAAAGTAAAATTTTTATTAAAAAAAGTTCATACCTTAATTAAAAATACAAAACAACAAAAAAAGTGGGATAGTTACATCGAGGATCACTGATCACAGATCACCATGACAAATATAATAATAATGAAAAAGTTTGAAATATTGAGAGAATTATCAAAATGTGACCCAGAGACACGAGGAGAGCAAACGCTGTTAGAAAAATGGCACCAATGGACTTGATGCCATGTGCTTGATGTAGGGCTGCCACAAACCTTCGATTTATAAAAAGCATGATACCCGTGAAGTGCAGTAAAGCACAATAAACAAGGGATGCCTGTAGTATATAGCATAACATAATACTTATATGGTATATTATTATACTCTATGTATTTTAAAAATCACATTTACACTTCATCATGGTTAATTGTGTGTGTGTGTGTAACTGATGGCCCTATACTTGAGTACAGTTTATGCGCATTAAGCCTGCAACTTGAAGAAGTGTGGGAACCGATGTCTTTATACAGATGCACTTTAGATAAACTTTCAGGAGTCAATTCCTAAATCGCAGGCAATGGTAATTATCGACTTGTGGCTTATCCACTTTATAGATTTGTTTGAAAATGTTGTTATTTGGGGGTGTTTTCTCCCCTGCTTGACTAATTTCCATCACCATCTATCATATGCTTAGAAGATGCAAACTTGTTTGTTGAAGGTATTGGCAAATCCAGACAAAAACAGAAAATCATTGCAAAAATATCTCACGGTAAATTCTCAGGTCCCAGTTTTCAGTTCCACTGACTAAGAATTCACTGAGCTTTTTCCTTGTGCCCACACCACCCTGGGAGCTAGGGGAGTATTAAAAGAGAAGGACGAGCTAGGGGAGTATTAAAAGAGAAAGTATTAAAAGAGAAAGACTGTCCCTTTTCCTGAGCATTCTTTTCTTGCTATGGGGAAGCAAGACATAAATGAACAAATCAGAAAAAACTGGAAGTCATCACACAATGAAGAGTTAATTTGGGGAAGAGGGGAGAACCAGAGTGGGCAGGTGCCACGGGGACAGACTGAGAAAGAAGTTGCCACTGGGTGTAGGCTTGGAAAGGATGGAGAGGGTTGAGGAGGGTTCAGAGGGTACTCCGGGGGAGAACACAGCAATGTGGAGCTGTGTGTGAAGCATGACTCGATGGCTTCGGATGGGCTGCATCCCTACTCTTTTCATCAGCAGGGATAATTAAGAGATGACGTCGTACGTGTAAATTTGGGCCATGGCCAAGTAATACCCAATTTGTTCATGAACTTCACTTTTAAGGACTATTAATTCAGGCCCTTTTCTGAGCAATAAATTAACACTTTATGCAGATTAAGCTACAGACACAAAATTGAACGCCTCTTTAAACCCCGTGATCACCAGCAGTGCGTCCACTTTGTCATTGCTAGGTTGTGTATTAGATTAAATGTTTGGTCATAAGTTTTGGATGTTTTCCTTGCTAATTATTTTTTCTTTCCAGATTTTCCTGCATGGAAACAACTTAAACAGCCTCCACCAGCTAATACACCCTGAATTTTTGCCGTCTGAATTTGGAGGAACCCTTCCTCCTTATGACATGGGAACCTGGGCCCGGACGTTACTGGGTCCTGACTACAGCGATGAAAATGACTACACGCATACCTCCTATAATGCAATGCACGTGAAACACACATCCTCCAATCTGGAGAGAGAGTGCTCACCCAAGCCGATGAAGAGGTAAGGCCTGGGTTAGCAGAGCCTCCCAGTTAGAGGTCCAGAGGCGTTTTGGGTTTGGGCCTATTGTGGGTTAAGTAATTGAAGACCTTTATGGGCACAGAACTTGAATAAAATAAACTGCAATACATTCTCAGCTGAGTTCACCAGAACTGAAAGTAAATGGGGGTTGGCTGGCCCAGAAATACAGTTGTTCCCATTGTATGATAGAAACAGTAAAAGGCTGGGACCTCATTCATGTCGTTGATTACAGTCCTAGCCTCTACGGAATCTGTTAACTCACACAGAATGAAATGTGGGACCTTTGAGATACATTGAACGAAAAAGCAATCTGCTAGAAAACGTTTCTATCATTGATGCATTTGGAACCATTTATTGAGCATTTACTTGGCCACAGTCACTGAGTAGGCACTGGGAGTACAAAAATGAATAAAGACGTTAGAAACAAAAAAACCGAGAAGAAGGCCCTGGGAAAATCTGCCAAGTAAGACTTCTAGCAACCAATTTCTAATGCGAGTGATGTTTGAGCTGGGCTCTGAAGGATGAAAATCAGCAGCTCAGTCTTCAAAAGGAGGAAAAGACAAGATAGACAGAGGCCTGGAGGCAGTGGAGGGATGGGATATTCTGGTGTGGTGTGGCAGAGAGGCGTGTGAGGGTCAGGGGTGAGAGTGGGAATAATGTTCCAAAGATGGTCGGATGCAGGTGGGGAAGTACGTTGCATACTGTGTTCAATGGAGAGCCACGAAGGAGAGTTTTTAAAAACTGATGTACAAATAATGTACGAAATGTATAAAAAGTAAAACTTAATTTTACTCCTTCAATCACTATTCCCCAATACCAACCCCTCCCCAAAGGAGGGATCAGACTGGGGTGGGCCCTTCCGTTCTCTTTTCCATATATTACACACATCTATACACATCCAGAGAAAATATCTAATACCGGGTATTGTGTAGCCTAGTTTGATAGGGCTGCTGTAACAAAGTCCCATAGACTAGGACAGATTAGGTGCCTTAAATAATAGAAATCTATTTTCTCATATTTCTGGAGGCTAGGAGTCCAAGATCAAGGTATCTGCAGGGTTGGTGCCTTCCGAGGCCTCTCTCCTTGCCTTGTAGATGGCCATCTCCTCTCTGTGTCTTCACATGGTCTCTTCGTGAGTGTCTGTATCCTAATCTCCTCTTCTTATAAGGACACCAGCCATATTGGCTTAGGGCCCACCTCATTTTATCTTAATTAACCTCTTTAAAGACGCTATCTCCAGATATAGTCACAGTCTGAGGCACTAGGGCTTAGGACTTCAACATGAACTTGAGGAGGGGACACAGCTCATCTCATAACATGTCATTATGTAACATCTTTCCACGTCAGTAAATCTAGGTGTATCTTATGTTTTCGGTGCTGTGTAGTGTTCCGGAACATGGATATATCACAGTGTAGCCATTTCCCTGTTGATGGGCAGTTAGGTTTTTTCTCTGTTCTAAATGGGGCTCAATGAACCTTTTGAACCTTTTTGATGTGCCTCCTTCATTCTCAGGAGAAAGTTCCTCTGGGTAGGCTTGGAGCCCTGAGGCTGCTGGGTCAGAGGACTGTGTATCTTAAATTTCAGTCCACACTGTCTAGCTACCCTCCAAAATGACCCTCTTCCCACCAGGAGTATGTAAGAATCTCTCTCCCAGACCCGTGAAAAGTGCCTGATGTTATCAGACTTCAATTTTTCCTCTTGAGATATAATCGACATACAGCACTGTATAAATTCAAGGTATACAACGTAATGACTGGACTTACACACGTGATGAAATGATCATCACAATAGGTTTCGTGAACGTCTATCGCTTCATATAGATACAAAATCAAAGAAATAGAAAACACATTTGTTCCTTGTAATGAGAACTCAAGATTTAAGATTTACTCTATTAACCTTCACGTATAACGTAACAGCAGTTTTAATTATATTAATCATGTTGTACATACGTTACATCCCTAGTACTTATTTTTCTTATAACTGGAAGTTTGTACCTTTTGACCACCTTCGTCCAATTTTCCCTCCCCCTCCCCCCTGCCCCTGGTAACCATAAATCAGATCTCCTTTTCTATGAGTTTGGTTGTTTTTATCCTTATTAGATTATAATTGCTTTACAATGTTGTGTTAGTTTCCACTGCACAACAAATGGAATCAGCTCTATGTATCCCTACATCTCGTCCCTCGTGGGCCCCGCTCCTACCCTCCCCATCCCACCCCTCTAGGTCAGTTTTAACCATAATCCTGATGGTGGGACAGCCGTACGTATTTTTGTTTTCATCTGTATTTTCCCACCAGACATAGTTAAGCACAGTTACAGTCTGGGGTTTGTAAGGATCGTGGAATTATCAGAGAAAAGGAGACTAAAAGCCATCAGCAGCTGATATGGGGGCTCAGGTGGGAAGATGAGGGCCGGAACGGACAATGAAGTGGTAGAAGAACGGCTGAATTCTGGAGATGTTTGGGGAGGGAGCAGTGTCACTGTCGAAGCCTCCTTTGGGTCGCTGGGCTCATGTTGATGTCCTGAACTGACACAGTGTCCAGGAGGAGAAGAAGCTCTGCATTTCCTGCTCAGTCAGGATTATTACACTCAAATGTCTGGAACACCTCTCTGCTGGGACGGGAGGGACCTGGAAATTCATTTACTCCCCAGGCTCTTAGTCAACATTCTCTGGGAAGTGGTGGTCATGGTGGCTGAGGTTGGCTTCGTGCCTCAACAGGGAAGGGGCTGACTTAGCGGCCCGCGTCCTGACCTCCCCTCAGTCCAGACGACAGCACAGGAACAACTGTAACGACAACTCACGCTCTTGACACTGTTCTGAGCCCTTTAGCTCGTTAAACTCTTCAAATCCTCAGCACAACTGTATGAGAAAGGTATTGTCATTATTCTCGTTTTACAAATGAGGAGACTGAGACACAGAGAGGTTAAGCAACTGCCCGAGCTCACACAGCTAGTAAATGGCCAAGCTGGGACTCAGACCCAGGCACGCTGGCTCCGCGCTCTGGGTTCGTGTCCTCTATAAGATATGGCACGCTGCCTGCTTTTCCTTGTACTTTCTATCCTCAACTCCAGTGCCAGCCTCCTCTCTCCAACCCCTCCATGGACAGGAATAGTGTATCTCATGTGGCCTGTCCCTACCCTATCTCTTTCGGATACAGCCATCATACCTTCCTATGTCTGAACTTCCAAAGTCAAGTGGCATGAAACAGGAATTTGCCACTCTTTCCCCAGATGATCAGTTACAGAGTTACACCTTTTTTGGGTGACTAGACACGTCCTGACTCCAAGTTCCACCTCTGAATTAATGTCGAGGATCAGAGGAGGTGACACCCTCCCTTATCAGCCAGTGAATTCTGGAGGGTAAAGGCTTTGTCTAACTAACTCTTGTTCACCTCACTCCCTCCCCAAGAATCCAACTCCACGTCCGACGCACAGCAGACACGCAGCAGACACGCAGCAGACACGCTCTACACGCTCCATGTGCTCTGCACGCTCTACACGCTCGCTGCATTTCAACGTTGAGTGAAAGCTGCCACCTCGCAAACCCATCCTTGGAGCACTTGCCCAATTGCTTCAAACAAATTGTCAGCTCCCAGACGGAAAGAGCTAATTCTGCTTTACCAAAACTCCCCTGGATCTTGCCTCTTAGGATCTTATAGGGGAGATAAGATGTCCGCACAAATAACTATATTTAGGTGCAGAATGGGAGAGCCACTGTGAAGGAGGTGTTAGACCTGCTGCAGTGCTCTGAGGACGCATTCACTAATTTCAACCAGAAGACTCAGAGCAGTCTTCGTGAAGGAAGGCAAAGCTGACCCAGGTTTTGGAGAAGGTAATATATCAGAGTCAACATCCAGGACTATGCCAGAGTAGCTAGCAACTGCATATGCATCTCATTACCCCACCAGTCCTGCTGTCCTTGGCATCCTTGAGTCTTTGCTTGGGGATTTCAGGCAGCAGCAGGATGGGCAGCGACAGCCTGGTGCCAGCAGTGACGCCAGCAAGGAGGGACCACTCCTGCTATCGGGCTGTGCCTGCCATCAGATGCCTCACAGACAGAGCTCTGTGATGAACGTGGAGATTACGGGGACAGAACAGTCACCATTCAGAGCATCTTTTGACCTGTAAGGACCCAGAGGGGATGAGAAAATTGCAAACAGAATTGGAGGAGACTTTGAAGGTCATCTCTTCTGGCCCCCCACCCCATATGGTGGCCTGTTCTCCAGCACAGCCTGTCAGGCGGCCCCAAGTTGCACCATCCAGAGACGGGCAGGCAGCTTATGGGCCAGCGTGTGCCCTGCTGCACGGCTTCAGGACGTGCCTCCTTATTCTGAGCCAGAAGACCTGGGTCTGACCTCTGCAACAGCGCTGTCAATTCCACTGGGTAGACGATGCCCGTAGTCCTAATCCTGCCATAGTTTCCAACAGTCTTCAGACCCATTTGGAATCAAATGGGCTTTTGTGAGTGTCCTTGGGACCCAATCACTTTTCATAATGTGGTTCAGGAGCAGAAATTGTCTCAGTTCCAGGCGGCTCGGAACAACGCATCTGGCACAGGCACAGAGTAAAATCCAAGATGCGTGATGTTCTCAGTGAATGAGTGGTTCTAACAGCGCTTTTTTTTTTTTTTTTTCCAGGTAGTTTTGGTTCAACCCTTGAGCACAGAAACTTTAAAAAATTATTAGTTTAGTTGAAAATTTCTCTATACTACTTATTTCTATATTGGTCAGTTCTTTGATACGATAATGCCTTTGTGGGCTGAGTGTGTGACATTTTCTGCTCTAATACTAGATGACCCTGAGTTTTGTATTTTGAACTTCTTGTTTCTGTTTTTTATTTTATTTGTTATAGTCTATGGCCTTGCTCTCAGGCCATCGGCTGCCACTTTGTGTTCTTGGGACTGTGTAGGTCTGAAGCACCCTACTTCCTCCTAATCTACTACTGGAATATGTTTAAGATCTGGAAAGCAGGTAGCCAAACTTTTTAATACTGTCCAACAAATAACAGTGAGTAGGCTTTGTATTAGGCTCTACATAATTATTTGGCTGCAAATATGACAAAACTCCAACTGCATTGCTTTAAACAATAAGGAAAATGTATTATTTCACATAATGAGAAGTTACAAAGTAAGGTGGCTACAGGAATGTTTATTCTAGTGGCTCAGGGGTTGCCACCAGAACCCAGGTCCTTACCCCTGCGTCCAGCACGAGTGAAGATTTCTGAAGCAGGAGTCCACCCTGATTCACAGGGGGAGGACAACACCCAAACTGAGGGAGCTTTTGCTGCCTGGAAGGAGGAGGGAATGGCTTGTTGGGAACAAGCAGCCCTGCTTCAGTTTGGGGAGGGCAGGCCAGGAATTTCTGTCCCATGAAGGAAGTGCAGGGTCTTTAAATCAGTGTCACAGATTTTGTGACATCTCTTTCAGTTATTAGGTTTGGTTAATTAATTACTTTCTGGTTCTAGCCTATATCTCTGATAAAGTAATTAAAATGGCTATGGATATCATTAAAAAGGCACACCCATACACAATCTTGACGTAACTACTGGTGGCTGAGGAGCATTTTTGGAAAGGTTTTACTTTTTAAAATATATTTGTAGGTATTATACGTGTAGACATCTACACATGTACTTGTACATATATGTATACTATATATTTGGTGTTTATGTACAAATGGATATATGTGTATGTTGAAATGCATACACATATATTTTTTTAAAATTACTGGTGCTAAATCCTATGTAAGTTTTATCCTAAGATCTTGATTCCAAGTAAGGAACTAAAGCCTTTCCCTAGAGGTGGAGCCGTGCTTGTGCAGAAGCGGCCGGTTTGGTACAGTCTGCTCAGAGCCAGCACTGAGAAGGCGAGGTTATCGCCAGCCCCCCTGCAGCCCAGGAGAGATGACAAATTGCTCTCAGATGCATTGTTTCATGCCTCCATTGGTTGCTCCCAATCTTAGTCGACCCTGATGGCAGCTATTGGCAATGGAGCTGACGATCTCAAAGAAATAAAGTGTCTTTCCCCGCATTTCCGGGCGAACGTTAAAGGGAGGCCTCTGAAAAGCCAGGCTTTGCGCCGTCTCTGAGCCCATCACTGAGGCAGGGCGCATGTGCATCTGAATTTCCAGGCCTGGGCATGTGGTCACTCTGGTGGAGGGCGGGGTAAGATCCCGGACTAAACCAGATTGTTATAGAAAGAGGAAGGGGTGCAGACCAGATCGGTGTGTTCCCTCCATACCGGAAGGACAGGTGGTCTGTACCAGGGCAGCCAGGGAGAAAAACAGTCTATTTAAGGCCATCCTCTGTTGATCTCCAGCAGGTTCTTCTTGTCTAAACCACTGCAGACAGCTTCCGTTTGCAGGATAAACACCTCCACAAAAACTGTATATAAAATACTAAAATTGCATATAAAATACATTTTATCATTCTCCTTATTATCAGGGACTTAGGAGATTTTAGAGCTGGAGGAGGTCCTTAGATGTCATCTGGAGATCATCAGGTGTCCCCCACATGGTTGTGTGTGTGTGTGTACACACACACACACACACACACACACACACACACACACACATATAGATGTTGGGTAATGAGAACATTGCATTTATTAAGTAATCACAAACTCGTGTTGCCATGATGGAATCAGTGTTATTTACAAAACTCTCCTAAGATCTTTAATTTTAACAAAAACAAAGTTATTTGATGCTTAACTTAAATTTTAGTCTTACAGATGGTAAATTTCCATTACATTTTGTGGACCATCAACCATCATGTAAAGATATCCACCCCATCCCCTTGCCTATTGCTGCTTCAGTGGAATAGCTGGGAATCAAGCTCAGCGTCCTAACTTTCAGTCTGAAGATTTTTGGTTTGGCCACACCGCTGGCTTCTGCCAAAAGCATGGTATCCTGCACATGGCAGGTGCTCCATACATACTTAATATTTTTTAGTTAAAAAATATATAAGTATATATGGTACACAGTTATGCTTTTTTTCCACTGGTACTAAGATTTAAAAAATATTTTTCTTCATCTGATTATCATAGTCAAGGTCCTGAGAAGTCCTGCAGGGGAAAAAAGCTGCATCACCAGAGCTATTTCATCAGAGGGTGCTTTCTGAGTAGAGCAGCTGTTAACATCTTACAGTACACTCATCTCCCAGAGGCTACGAGGATGGAAAACACTGCCCGGGTATTCGAAAGAGAAAGTCAGGGAGCTGATTTAAGTTCATGGAACCGGGCTGAACTTTGACTCACAATTTTCATCCTTTGTTTCCTGGAGGTCCCCTCGCAGTGCGCTCAGATACATCTGCATTTTGATCTGGGCTCAATCTGGCATCCCTGCTATTCAAGGAAAGGGATGACAACGATGATGATGTTTTTAATGTACTATCTGGGATTCCAGTCTCATTCAGCTCATTAATTTTCCAAACAAACATTCGTGTCTCAACCCTGGAAGAGGAACTCCTAGCCTGATGATGGTGGAGCCATGGTTCCTTCTCAAAAGCCCAGAAATTACCACAGGCAGAAAGGCACATTTTCTTTTTCCTTGTACAGTGAGTGAGCTGAATGGGGCCTCACAGCTAAACCCAACCTGTGATGCAGGCGCACCAGCCACCAAATCAGACGGAGTCACTTTGAGGAAAAGCAGAGCCAAAGTGACTTTGAAGATACAAAGAGTGGTATAGAAGCCTGGCCTTATCCATTTGATAGGTATTTAGGGAGAGCTCCTCTGTGCTGAGATCACAGGCCCCTGTACCTCATGGAATCAAAAGACCAGTGTGAGCAAAGCACCTCAAGGCAAAAAGTGGCAATACTGCAGCACCCACGTAGAAGAGCACACATGTAACATTTTAGTTATAAATTCTATACCGACTTTCTAAGTTGGCATGACACGGCAATGATTGTGCTGCCTTCAGTGTGTATTTACATGTAAAGATGTTTGTTCCCAGGATTATTTTTTTAGCTAGAGATAACACCATTCGTTCGTCAAAACTGGCAAGTTTTGTCATTTCCAGTAATTTGGGGGGTTTTGATGCAGCCTGATCATAGATAAAGTTTGGCTGAGTATATGCAATAACTCCTGTTTTCATTTATTTATTAAACCTTTAGAACTTGTTAGGAATCCAGAAACTTGTTTGTAGAGGAAGAGGCCTTAAAGACCTGAGCTGCACCTTCACTCATGCCAGGAAGGAGTGGCCCCAGCTTCCAGAGAAATGGTCCACATCATCCAGCCTGTATACCGGGTGATCAGAGGGGCCAGTGCTTTGGGGTCTTGTCCAGCTACACAGTGGAAGGACTGCTTTTGATCCCTTTGACAAAACGCCTTCGTCCCTATGTTCCCTAAAGTCCTCTCCTAGATCCCACATGGAAGAAGTAGGACGATGTCAAAAGACATTGTGAGCCATCTGCTTTTTTGGAGGGAGTGGGGAGAGGGTGAGGGAACGCTTGGATCAAGTTCAGATTTCTGAGCCAGAAGGAAATTTTTGGCCATGTTGTTCCCTTTTGGGTCCTGCCTGGGTGGTTAAAAAAAAAAAGTCGTTCTAACTGTTTTCAGCTGTCAATAGAATTGGCCATGACCTTGGTGATCTTTCAGCATGTACTCCTCGTTTTATAGGGTGAATGTACGCGTTTGCTGGATAACCACTCATTTCCGGCAGAAGTAATACATCATCATGAAATACAACCCATACGAAAAGAATGAGGGGTGGCGGTGTGGAAACAGGAGGACCCTTGTCTTCTAAGCAGTCGGGGCAAAAAAGGGCCCATTTTACTGTGTGGCCCAGGAACAGATGTTCCATATGGAGGTTATGTTCAGTAAAATTACACAATGCGTCATTTCTTAATGAATGCCCCACAGTCCCTGCTGCCCTGTAAGTTGTCTTGTGACTGGTTTATAGCTCAAACAGGATTGAACTTCATACTTTGGGGGTGTCACTCCTCTTCAGGCAGCTAATGCCTGACATATCGTCACTTCTAGAAGCAAAGACCTGATGGGTGCGCCACACGTGCCTGGTGTTTTATGTCGGTTATTGGATACTGAAGTGCTGCGTGGATGCTGACAGGAAACTGTTAACATATCTTAAAGAACCGAGAAAAATAGCTGCCTAGTCTCATCATTACTTGTGCATCCGGCTGAGATGGATGTCCTGCTTTTATACAACTTTGCTGGGGCAGAAATGGGGGTGGTGGTGCATCTCCTTGCAAATGCATCCTATAGAGCCATGCAACATTAGAATGGAAGAAAATCTACGATGAATTCAGTCCATAAGGACATGAATGAGGCCAGATAAAATATGGTGGGGGGATGCCACGTTCTCCTCTTTTTTAACGAATGACATGACAGATTATGAGATAAAGAGTTCTAAGCTCCTGGCAAAGCCAGGAAGTAGGGTTGAATTAGAGGAAAATGAACAGACGTGGGTGTGACTGGGTGTAGTTTCAAGTGCAAAGTGTTTGGCTACTCACAGTGTCTGTTCTGAAAAAGACTCCTGTTTGCTGAAGACTCATAGTCAGATGCAATTACTTGGAAAGGGAGATGTAGTCTAGGCAAGAAAAGCAAAGAAAGCTTATTTCTTGTGAACATATTGCTGTTGGTGGACAAACATTTTGCCTGATTCCAATAACGCTGATGCTGTGTGTACCCAACATCTAGCTAGCAGTGGGTCTCTCGTATAAGTTTTAGTGATCGTATATGAAAACAAATATTTGACATGACACGTGATAAAAATCTCTTTGAAGTGTCAATCATAAAAACAATGCGCTGCTTGCCTAGAGAATTTCAGCTCCTTTTCAGGTTTAGGCAAACCTGCCGTAGATCCTATTTGGGCTTAAATTATCCAAACTGCAGTGTTCGAGTTCTCACGTCAAGGCTATAAGTGAGCATTGTTGAGCTTTCAGCATCTCGTAGGAAACTCCTTCAGGGCCCCATTTGGGATGCAGCTGCCTGTGTCCCTGTGATGACGGCGATCAGCCCCGCTGGCCCGGCTTCCCTCTGCTCCACTGCTCTTCAAGACGGGCCTCAGGGGCTCCAGGCACGTGTCACCGCATCCTAACCGAGCCACTTGCTTCAGCTTTGAGACTTTGGGGCAGCGTTTACAGTTCTCTTCTTCTCACTTGCCTTTTCCCCCACCCCCAGTCTCCCCTTATGGGACTAGATGTGCGTTCTGGTCACTTCCTTCCACGGATTTTTCTAGTTATGTGATGTTAGGCACACGTGGAGTGTTGGCTGCCTCAACTCTAAAGTGGATATAACCTCAGGGGTCGCTGTCAGAGTCAGATGGCAGCAGGGGGAGACAGTACCCAGGACGTCCTATGGAGGAACAGGATGGTAAGTAGTAGCTTTCCTTCTCCAGCATGGTTCGTAAGGATTTCCAGGTTTTTAGAGTTTTAACTTCTTTCCCAGTGGAAGTTTCTCACTAACGCTGGGAATTCCTAACTCCCTAAGAGAGAAGCAGGCAGTGATCAGGTGTGGTGGCCTGAAGGGAGATGCCTCGAATTCCGGGTTAGGAGTCAGCCTTACACTGGCCATCTCCCTCTTCTTTGCCTTAATGTGTGCAGAGGGCAGGAATTTTGTACCCTTGGAGCCCTGCACCCAGGACGGTCATGCACAGTGGGTGCTGGACACAGAAGGCAAAGTCAGGGCGGGGGGAATTAGCGACACAGACCCCATGCCTCTCCTCCTCTCTGTCTGCCAAGAAGGTCTAGGCTTCATAGGAGCACTGATTTTCCACTCACCAACCCGTCCTGGTGTAAGCCTGCCCTCTTGGGCTTGGATAGCAGTTCTATCCTTATTGGTCTTTATTAGTGTTATTCCTTCCTCTCTGTCCCTCTAATCTAACTTATTATCCATGGAATCTTAAGTGTAATCTTTAAAAATCATAATGATGCCACCCCTTTGCCCAACATCCTCTACAGACTTCCCACTGGTTCCCTGCATTGGATAAAGGCTGCTCCCCTTTATCACAGGCCCCTGCCACATTGGCTTCTGTCCACCGCCTCCAGGGCCTCCCTGCTCCGAGATGTTCTCCCCTGGCTCGTGGCCCACACTTTCATCAGGGCTGGCTTCTCCACCCACAGCCCTGGAGGGAGTTCTTCACCCTCCCCGTCCCAAAGACCCCTCCCTTCCCATTCTGCTCTCCTCTGTCACTGAGCACTGTTTTCATTAAAAAAATTTTTTTAATATTTATTTATTTGGCTGCACCAGGTCTTAGTTGCGGCATGTGGGATCTTTAGTTGCGGCATGTGGGCTCTTAGCTGGAGCATGTGGGATCTAGTTCCCTGACCAGGGATTGAACCCAGGCCCCCTGCATTGGGAGCGCAGAACCTTAGCCACCAGACCACCAGGGAAGTCCCTGTTTTCTTCTTAATAGGGATCACACTCCCATAATCACACATCTGTTGGCTTATGTATTCAATCTCCCTTCTATAGATTATATACCCTCTCAGGGCAGGGGCTGGGCTGTTTTATTCACCAATATGTACCCCGTGCCTCACAAATACCCTAGTATATAATAGATGCTCAATGCACATTTTCTGAAGAAGGAAGAAAGAGGGCAAGGAGAGAGGCAGGGAGAAAAAAGGAGAAGGGAAATAGGAAAGAAGGAAGGAAGGAACTGTATGACAGTAAATGCTGTTAGGAACAGAGGACTTTGTAGAGTGATGAGGTTAATAGTCAACCACGCATAATGGAGTAAGACAGTATCATCGTCTTATTTTAATCAATGTTTGATCAGAATTTGAAATTGTCTCTAAGGGTATCTATAACTAACTCCTTAGTCTGATTATTTCTCCTAGTTACTGAATTTTCATTAACTATAATACTTATCTTTTTGAAAATTTTGTTCATTTATTCATTCAGCAAATATGTATTGAGGACCTACTAGACACCAAGACGTAGTACAAGATAGAGTCATTAAGACACCAGGATCTACATCAGATTCTGTGGGTTCGAATCAGGAGCCGTGTGACCTGAGTAGCTATCTCTCTGTGACCTTGGTTTCCTCTCTCCAAAGGGAAAAACTATTAGATCTGCCTTATTGTGCTGTGAGGATGAAGAGAAGTGTTAGCTGCTGAGGATAGAGTGGTTGGAAGGGCAGACCCTGCCCCTGCTCTCTGAGTCCACAGCCTATGAAGGGAGAGAGACTTTAAACACATCACTGTACAAACAGCTGGTTTATTCTCACCAGGACAAGTGCTTTGACAATGACGATGTACCATGAGGTGCATCTTGAGGGTCCTAATCTGGTCTGGGAGGGGTGCTGGTCAGAAAGGGCTTCCCTGAGGAAGTAACGCATAAACTGAGACTTGAGGGTTGAGAAAAAGGTTCCCAGGTGAAAGGAGAAGCGTGGAATTGGGGGAGCAAACACCCTGCATTTGGAAGGAGCAGGGTGGTTCCTGGGACGACCGTGTTTTACCAATTATAAGATGTATTTTTTTTAATTAAAAATTTCTGAAATCAGGACCTGTCTTACAAATGATGACATCTTAGATTCAATGAAATACAGAATTAAAACGAAAACAAGAACAGAAAAGCCCAGAGAGGTTGGAGAGCAGAAAGTAAGACGAGAAGAGGTGTGTGTGGGGCATGCAAGACCACATAGGTCTTGAGAAGGATGTTGACCTTTATCCCAAGAGCAAAGGAGAGTCATGGAAAGGTTTTAAGCAGGGGAGTGACATGAATATATGAGTTTATGAAAAGGCTCACCCAGCCTTTTGTGAGAATTATGAATTGGAGTGAGGGATGGTACATGCACGGAGACTGTCTGGGGCTCCCGCAATAGTACAGGCAAGAGATGGCGGTAGTTGGACCAGGGCTGTGTGCGTGGAAGCAGAGAGAAGGTGGACTCAACGATATTTAGTGGGTCGAATCAACATGATCTGATGATAAAGTCATTATGGGGAACAGAGGGAAGAGATTTCAGGAATGACTGGAGGTCTCTGGCTTGGGTAACTTGCTGGAGAACATTTCTGCTTCCCAAGATAGGGAACTTGGAGGAGGAACTGAGTGGGGAGAAGGTCAGCAGAGCAGACTACCCTATCCTTCCTGAAACTCTCACTCTACCCCCTTGGCTTCAAGGAAGCCACTTCTGGTTCACCTCCTACCACTCTGATGTTCACTCTGGAGCTCTCCTCTGTTCCCGTGGCTTGCATCCCTTTATGCCTTGGAGCCCCTAACTTATGTTCATTCTAGAATTCTCCTCTGAGCTTTAGAACCATATAAGCAGCTGACTACTCTCACTGGATGCCACACAAGCCCTCACACTAACCGTGTCCAAAACTGAACACATAACCTTCTCCCCAATCTTGTTGCTTCTACCCACTGAACACAGATCTGGATGCATTACTCTAAAATCTGACTTTTGTGCTATTCTGAAACGTTTAGTTGGAACCAAAGTATAAAACAGCGATCCGAGTTGAATCACAGTAGTCGTTAATCTTGGTGGAGAAGCATCCTCACTAAAGGAACAAGACCCCCTTTCCCCAGGCCCTCTCTGTCACAGTGCCCTGATTCATTTGCTTCCCAGCACTTCTCACTTTCCAGAAGTTTCTCGTTTGCTTCCATCTTCCATGCTCATTGTCTGTGTCAGCCCCACTAGCCACGCGAACAAGGCTTCTCTGACTGCATCCGTCCCGTGGGGCAGCACTTACAGTGATGCCCAGCTTGGAGACAGCACAATCCTGACTTTCCAAGGGTGTTTCCAAACTGTGTGTGAGCTGTTGATACTGAGTCTGGGCAACTCTCTGGAATGAGAGTATACAGAGCTGCCAGAGTGACAGGCGTTTTTGCATTAATCTGTATCTCTTCCATGTGAATACCTTGACGGCAGAGATATTTTCCCTTCCTTATTTAGCATACAGTACATGCTCAAAACTTTTTTGTTTTAACATCTTTATTGAAGTGGAATTGCTTTACAATGGTGTGTTAGTTTTGCAAAGTGAATCAGCTATACGTATACATATATCCCCATATCTCCTCCCTCTTGCGTCTCCCTCCCACCCTCCCTATCCCACCCCTCTAGGTGGTCACAAAGCACCGACATGCTCAAAACTTTTGAAAAATTTATTGTGTGACATGAACACGGACAAAACGCGAAGTGGGAAAGCAGGATTGCTCAACTTTGAATTTCCAAAATGTTTTCCTGCCCCTTGAAATATTTCCCAGATTTGAAGGTAGATTTTCCTAAACCGAGAGCTCTTCCCCAGTGATAAATTTGGCATTTCATGAGCTCTTCTGACTCTTTAAGATACTGCATCAATGAGTGAACAGAAGCAGGAATCTGGTTTGAATGAGCCACACCTGACAAATCCTTACAGCTCTTCTTGAGGTAGATGAAAGCAGATTTCCTTTTAGGCGAACCTGGGATGGGAAGGTTTCTTACTGCCCCACAATTATTTAGCCAGGTAGTGACAGCTCCAGAGCAATGCTTTGAAAATTGTAATGTGCGTCCAAAGCACTGGGATCTTGTTAAAATGCAGGTTCTCATTCAGTGGGTCTGTGGTGGGCCTGAGAACCTGCATTTCTCACCAGCTCCCAGGTGGTATGGGTGCTGCTAGTCTGGGGACCACACTTTAAGTGGCAAGGCCCTAGACTGGAATATTTCCCCACATGCGAGACTGGACACAGATGTTCCTGGACTTATTCCAAGGGTTGTTGAAAAACTGAGCCTTTCAGGTTTTGAGAATTTAAAAAAAATAGATATGATTAAAAATAGAGAATTTTAATAGATTAAAATTAATAAAAATAGACAGTTTCTTATCCCCATGCTATAGATCAAGTAGCTGAAGCCCACGGAGGTTAAATGATTTGGCCCAGATCACAGGGCTGGTAGGTGGCAAAATATTGTAAATTCAGTTCTCTTCATTCCAAGCCCAATGCTCTGTCTCCTTTATCACATCTGTTCTCACACTTTTGCGTATTCCTTCCTCCCTCCCTCCTTTCTTCCTTCCCTTTCCTTCCTTCCACGGGGGCTTACAGAGCACCTTTTCGGGGCATTTGCCTTTGCGCAAAGCACTGCAGCTGTCTTGGATGTCTGTTCCCGTTCCCGCCAGCCCGGATTGTACCCTGTCTTTAAGACACAGTTGAAAAGCAACTTACTCTGTCATACTTTCATGTACTGTGCTGTCCCCAAACCCCATTCTGAGTGGGGAAGCTACAGCTACTCAGGAAGAAAATTGATATTCAGGCTAATTTAGTACTATCAAAGAAGATCCATTAACGTTCTGTCATTTAGATCCATTTAAGTCACCTGACTCAAAAACAGACTTACAGAAGGTAGTTTTTATCGAGAACCCTAGCCATCCTTTTCAAACTCAGGTGGAATGAGTCATCCTCATGGTCTCAGCTGGTGGCAGCCCCTGGCATTTCTCTACCTGCTTCAGAACACCATATTCCAGTTCTAGCAAAGGAACTCCACTGAGGCTGTGCACCATCCATTTCACAGGGAGAAGAAGAATTTGGAAAAATTAGGGATGCTCTGAAAGTGCCTGGCAGCTCTTTGTGCCCGTCTAATTCTAATGAAAGATGAGTGTGTTCAAAGCAGGGGGTGCCAGCACCTGTAGCCGTTTGCTGTGTTGCTATTTTAAGATAGGATTGGTAGTATTAAAAAACTCCCCAGAGATACCTGCAGGTTGAAAATGTATTATTTGAACCATCTTCTGAGCGCTCAGGACACCTGAATCCACATCGGAGTTATCTATAGCAATGCATTCTGTTTCTCAACATTTTGGAAACCTGCACACACACAGAATGTGAGCTCATGGCAAGGACAGTCATCTGGTTCAGCTACAGACTGGTCCTAAGACATCTGCAGACCTCACTCTGCTGCCTGGGGTTCCTCTGAAGGAACACAACACACACTAATTATGACCTTGAACACTCTCATCCTCAGGGGCACTAGGGCGACTCTGCTTAAAGGAATGCTTTGGGAAATTGCTCGGTAACATTAAGAATATTTTTATAATTAAACAATCCTCTTCTCTATATCTATTTTCTATATCTGCATTCTTTTCTTTGGTTTTCTTCAAGACGGCAGGCGAGGGCTGCCTCTGTTACCAGAAAGACTATCAGCTGTTTATACTCAGAGATCATATTCAGAGAAGTGTTGGTAAAATGATGTCTTTCCAACTGAAATCATTTCTCCTTGAAAGAGCTCCAAGAACTTTATTGTATCTTTTATCTCTCATAGCCCTCTAGAGAATGTGGTAATATCCTGTCCTCATTGTACCGGTGAAAAACTGTGAGTTAATATGACAGGGATGCATCGCTTCATACAGAGCAATAAACCGGTTTGCAAATAAATGAAGCGGAACCTCCAACTGCAGCTGCCAGTTTCCACCGTGGCCTTTCCTGGTCTTTCCTTCCATTCCTTCCTCCTCGTCTCCAAGTTCCTGGCCTGATTTGTCTTCTGGCAGCTGAGCTCTGTTCTCAGATAATCTTATCTGCTCCCTTTCTCCATCCTAATGGACTCTCCATGTTGGCTGATATTCCAGTTCTGTAGAGCTGTTCCCAGGTATCTGGGTGAATGCTGTACACTTCAAAGAGAGGATCTTGAAGTGTTATTAAATTCTTTGCTGGTCATTATAGATGAAGATATGATTGTACAACAGGTAATTATTAGAACACTTTTTTTTCCTGAATGAAGTTCTGCTATTTTCTTTTCTGATTTCATCACCGTGCCTAAAATAAAGTTTTAATACATAATAGATGATTTTGTTAACCACTGGCTTCGTCGATGCCAATAGAAGAAATGCTTCTCTGAGAACTTGAATATTAACAGTTCTGGATATATGTTCGTATCCTTTGGTTTCTTACCAAGTTGTAGGTATTTCTTGTACAGTATAGCATAGTGTTTAAGAATGTGGGTTATAGAGTCATATTTGGGTTCAGATTCTAGTTCCACAACTAACTGTGGAAACTTGAGCAAATGAATTAACTTTTCCAAGGCTCAGTTTCCTGATCTGCAAAACAGAATTAACAATATTCACCTCAGTGGAGAAGAGGGAACCTTCCTACACTGTTGGTGGGAATGTAAGTTGGTGGAGCCACTATGGCTATACCATAAACAGTATGGAGGTTCCTTAAAAAACTAAAAATAGAGTTACCACATGATCCAGCAGTCCCACTTCTGTGCATATATCTGGAGAAAACTCTAATTTGAAAAGATACATGCACCCCAGCCCAGTGTTCAAAGAAGCACTATTTACAATAGCTAAGACCTGAAGCAACCTAAATGTCCATCAACAGATGAATGGATAAAGAAGATGTGGTACATATACACAATGGAATACTACTCAGCCATAAAAAAGAATGAAATAACGTAATTTGCAGCAACATGAATGGACCTAGAGATTATCATACTAAGTGAAGTAAGTCAGACAGAGACAGACAATATATGGTATCACTTACATGTGGAATGTAAAATACGATACAAATGGATTTATTTACAAAACAGTAACAGACTCACAGACATAGAAAACAAACTTATGGTTACCAAAGGGGAAAGGACCGGGGGTTGGGATAAATTAGGAGGCTGGGATTAACGTATACACACTACTATATATAAAATAGATAACCAACAAGGACCTACTGTATAGCACAGGAAGCTAAGCTCAATATTTTGTAGTAACCTATAAGGGAAAAGAATCTGAAAAAGAATATATATATATGTACTGAATCACTGTGCTGTACACCTGAAACTAACACAACATTGCAAATCAACCAATACTCACCTCAGAAAATTATTGTGAGGTTTAAATAAAGATAATGCAGGCTAAATAATTAGTGCAGAACCTGGCATGAAATAAATACTCAATAGATGGTGTGGTTGTTATTGTTGATGGCCAAGATGAGGTGATGACAGTAATTATAATAACCAGCCTTGGGGATGGGAAACTCTCCTGGAGGTGATACTTCTAAAAATATCCAATTAAAGTGTGTGTTGAAATCTTCCTTTCCAAAACATTCTGAAACTGATTTCAGATGTGACAAGCAAGATTTGCTGAGTGCCAGCTGGAATTTTTCTGCACATATTAGATGGTGTGGTTGTTATTGTTGATGGCCAAGATGAGATGATGACAGTAATTATAATAACCAGCCTTGGGGATGGGAAACTCTCCTGGAGGTGATACTTCTAAAAATATCCAATTAAAGTGTGTGTTGAAATCTTCCTTTCCAAAACATTCTGAAACTGATTTCAGATGTGACAAGCAAGATTTGCTGAGTGCCAGCTGGAATTTTTCTGCACACTGGAAAACCCTTGGTGGCTCCAGGTCGGATGGGAGCTACTCTGCAGCAGGAAACTGTGACCTGCGGACATGTAGCAAGAAGTTTCTTTAAATAAACTAAAACGCTTTGCAGTGACACAGGAAAGTCGTTATTAAGTAGCACCTGGCAGCTCTGAATTCAATATTTAGAAGCTTACGGAAACAAAAATATTTTTAAAAGGTAAATCTTTTTGACTCATGAAATCTAAGTGTATTGGGCATACACAGACTTCAGGAAAGGCTTTCCAGGTCTGGCTAAATTTTGTCATTTTTAGTATTGTTATGCTTTTCTAGAAGGAGGTAAAGACAAATGCTGAGATAGAGAGGAACTTAGACTATCCGAGCAAATTAGCTTAAAGTCTGAATTGTAGAACTCTGAAAAATGACGTCTAATTATTTTCAAGAACTAATGGGTGATTTAACCCAGTCTCCTAGACTTCATGAAATCTTGGGGTTAAAAATAGCCCTTTGTCTGAGATCATTTTACAGCTGAAAAATGTGGGATCATAGAAGCCAAGTGAGGTGTTCCATAGAGCCCTAGTTAGTGACAGCAAGTTAGTGACAGGGGTGATGAGAAGAGGCATTGAACTCCCAGTCTAGTTCTCTTTCGTCAGCTCAGCTCTCCAAGGACCCTTACAATGAACAGCAAAAAACATCTGTAGTGGTCACACAAAGTTAATATTAATTTTGCTATATGTTCAGAAAGGACTTATTTCTTTCACTTCAAGTAGGTTAAATTTCTTCCTAAAGTCTTTTCATATTATTTATTCATTTAGAGGTAAAATAATGGTATGTGTTCACTCTCACCTAAAGGATAACAAATGAATGGAATCTAGACTGATGAAGTTTCTTTCTGTTTAGAATTCAAGCAACGACAGCGATACTCAGAAAGCAGCTCTCGTGCCACCTCGGGCTCTGTGTGGGTCAATGTGAGGATTAAGTGAGTTTACACATGGAAAGTAACAGCACCGTGAATACTGGCAATGACGGATCGTAATGTTGTTGCTGTGGTCCTTTGGGATGACTATGAATTTCTAAATGAGGATTAGTATATTACTCTGGCTCAGCTGCAAGTGTGATGGAGGGAATGAGGTCTTAAATAACATGGCTGTCCAACGGAAATATAATGTGAGCCGTACATGGAATTTTACGTTGTCTTGTAGCCACGTTACAGAAGTAAAGAGAAACACGTGAAATTAATTTTAATATGTTTTAACCCAATGTGTACAAAATTATCATTTCAATATAATTTTAAAAGTATTAGTGAGATATTTTACATTCTTTTTTTTCCATACTGTCTTTGAAATCCCATGTATACATTATCCTTACAGTCCATCTCAACTCAGACCGGCCCAGTTTCAAGTCCTCAGTGGCCACATGTGGTTAGGGCTCTGTGTTGGACACAGCTGCTCTAGTCCTATGTACACGTGAGCCCAATTTCATCCTTTCTGAAAGTGCCTTTTCTCCTGGCTCTGTCCTCCTTGCTATAAGATCAGTACCCATCATGGTTAAATAGAAATACGTTATACATTTAAATTTGAGTTATACCGCACGTAGGCAAGACCTGAGTTGAATGTTTGGCTCACTCTAAAAATAGTTCACTTAAACACCAATAGAATATTTCTTTTTCTTGGACTGGCTTCTTTATATTTCAGTAAGTTGTGGCTAACTATACTGTCAAAGTAGAGGGAGGTTTACTTTTTATTTCTTTACTTTGATAGGGAAAAGCTTTGCTGACGTGAAAAACACTTAGGTTTACCTTTTGTTAAAGTGCTTTGTTGATTTATGATTCGTGATTTATTTACTAGTTCAGTAAATATTGTTTCGTGTTGCCTGAAAGTATGATTCTAATACTGAAGAGTGTGGTAGCTGGACAGAAGAATACACGTGTTACAGCTGTAACTTACGACTCCTTATCAAGGACATTATCAAAGGCATCATAGTAGAAGGAAACCCCACATTGCTTTACACGGTGGAAAGCAACAACAAATAGATGTGCTGAAAGCTACATAAATAATTGTTAATCAGATGGGGACTTCTGTGTGACTTCTGAAAATTATAGGATATAAAGTAAAATAATCAGGTTAGCTTTCGTGTGGAATAGTCACATCACTTATTTTGAAATTCTAAAATATGAGTCTGGATCCATTCTCAAATCTTAGTCGCATTTAGTGTCAGGTTACCTGACACATCAAGCAGGACACACAATTTTCTCTTGTAAGTTTAATCATGAAGCTATGGGAACTTGGAGTTGAATTCACGCTTTGTGACCCGATGTGTAAATGAACTACATATTCCAGGCCTTAACTTTCTTATCGGCAAATGCAGAAGAATAACAAGGGCTAGAAATGTGGGAGCACATAACAAGCTGACACTGGGCTAGACACCTTACTTGCTGTAACTCATCTAATTCTCATCACCCCCATGTCCCAGGTTGTGGGCACTATGCTATTTTCATTCTACACATGAGGGGGTTGAATTTGCCCAAGCTCACAAAGCCAGCAGTGGAGCCATCATTCAAGCCCAGGCAGGAGCTCCTGAGGGAACTGCCTTGATAATTGAACGTACAGGGGAGAAATAGAGGTTAAACAAAATTACTTAGAGGCATCTTTAAAAATATCTTTAAAAAAGCCCCCACCCTTTCTGTTTAGAAGTTCTTATACAGGTTCACTAAGGTATTAGGCAGTTCTGCACTATTCCACAAAACTAAGCCCATCACTAACTTTAAGAAATAAAACCAGAAGTATGGAATACTTCCTGATGAAGTGATGAGGTTGGTCCCTGGAAGAGAAATGGGGAGGACCTGAGTTGAATGAGGGTTTGACTAAATTGCCTCTGAGGTTCCTTAAAGCCCTGGCCTTCAGTGACTCTAGGTGAATGTCTGGGGTTGAAGGGCGGAGCTCCTGTGCCCTTATTTGGGGTCCACAAAGCCCAAGCCAGGCCATGGCAGTTCATTAGTAAGAATATGTGGTGACAGCTGTTGAGATAAGGTAGCTGAGTGAAGTTCTGCAAATAAGCCTCTGACTGAGAACAGAACTCTTAGTTCAACTGCAAGTCTGTGCAGAATGGACTAGCTCATGGTGCACATTTTCCGTCTTTATCTTGTTCTTTTTGGAATTTAATTGCCTTTGGGATCAGTAAGAATTATACCATGGCTATAGATGTTTGATGACATGCAGTGGAGAAAGTTCCAAATTTTGGAGAGGAAAAGGGGAAGGTAGAAAGAAGAAAGGCAGAGAGAATGGGGGCGGGGGGGAGAGAGAGAGAGAGAGAGAGAGAGAGAGAGAGAGAGAGAGAGAGAGAGAGAGAGAGAGAGGAGATATAATAGCAGGAAAACAAAATGTGGCTATGAAGGCAAGAATGAAGCCTTTGTGAGGGTAGTCTGCTATAGCACTGAGATGATGACGGCTGAGATAGCTCAAATAACTCCCCTGCTTGCCCTTGGAGTTAAGCTGACTTTCAGTGTTGGAAAGAGGACCCAAGGGAAAAGTCTGAAATGTTTATTTTAGCAGAAGTGTTAATCTTCTTGGGAGAAGGCAAATCCACCGAATGGAGGGATTACCACTGAGCGTGATCTGGGCAACAAAGTCGCAAGGCAAGTGGTCCTCCAGTTAATGCACAATTCCTGAGCTCTCTGTTTACAAGTGGTGGAGACATTTCTATCAGTGAGCAGTGGATCGGTCTTCCCAGAGAGTACTGTGACTCAGTTACATGGACTGAGGGCAAGATTTAAGAAAGGTGTTTCTCTTGGCTTTATTTATACTAGATTTTGAAAACAGCAACATATGCTTTCTGTTTTTCCAGTGAATTTCAAACACTTCATAATGAGTGTGTTCCTTATATCAAATGTTCATTGTGTGACCAGGTAAACGGAATCATGTCATGCTGGGAGTAAAGAGGCTATGGTCTCCTTCTAAACAGGAAAAAAGCAAACAAAGGGAAAAAATGTTGTGTTTGGTCCCTCATGGTGGGTGCCTCAGAACTGTTCAATTGTTACTCACCACTCACCCAAGACAAACAGTTTATTGGCTGAGATAACAAAACTAGCATTCTGTGTCCCTGCTGTCAGTATGGGTATTAAAAAAATCCCCAATAGATCCAAATCTGATGCCAAGTGGAGGGAAGAGTCACCTGAATAAGGACTGTGAATGATGTCACTGGGTGAATGATAGCTTTTTCCTTCCTTCCTTTCCTTCTAGAGCTAATGCCTCCCCTCCCCCAAATGCCCTGTTCTCAGGGTGCCTATCACAGTAATCCCATACCTATCTGTGCGTTTATGACTGGGTAACTGAAGCAATATTTCCACTAAAGAATGAGGGGTTCTGAACATTTTCTCACCGTCCCTGGCATATAGCAGAAGACATTCACAAGCATTTCTTACCATGAGTGAGTGGAAATAACTGATTGTTGATTGAAAGTTCAATATCTGAGAATTTGTTGATTTTTTTTTTCCCATAGTGGCTCCCAAAATAGGGGAAGGGAAAGTTTGGAAACAAATCCAATACTCGTGAAAATCACAGACAATAATTTGGATGGATAACAAATTTCTAGATCCAAAAGGACAGAGATACAGTGGTAATATGAACCAGATTAAAAAAGATGAAATACTCAACCACACACTTTCAAGATGGGGGAGTCACGACTTAACAGCAGCATGTGTAAATATAGCTAATATTTCCCTCGGCTTTATTACGTGAGTGCCAGAAAGGTTAAGGCAATTCTAGGTGCATTTTCTATGCTTCAATAGAAGCATACAAAAAAAGAAGAAGAGAGGAAGCAATAATTTCATTCCATTTTGGGGTGACGTCCTGAGGGCAACCAGCTGATGAAGAGATGCGGGAGAGTGGTAATTTTAGAAACCTTGGCTCAAGAGGAGTTTGGTTAGTTTTAGTGTGGGCAGAGAGAGGGCTGGAGAGCACTAGAGAAATACTTAAAGGGCTGTTATGTGGACCAGATGGATTACACATACTCTGGTGGCTCCAGCAGACGAAACCAGAAGCAGTATAGAGAAATTGCAAAAAGACAGGCTTTAGTTCAGTGTAAGAAAGAACTTTCTAGCAGAGCTCCTCCTCTACGAGCATGGAGGAGTAGATTTCTTAAGTCAGATATATTCAACAAGAGGCTGCGTGGCCCCTGACTGAGTATGTCCTAGTGGGTCGCCAAGGTCCCTTCTAACTCTGTGGCTGTGATTCTCTTGCCATGTTGTAAAACAAAGCCAACTGGCATGAAAGTAGAGGAATACACTTCAGTAATAAAGGACCGGCCTTGAATATCCTTCATCTTCACCAGGGCCTGAAGGGCAAAGCAGTTAGGCAGCTGTCCAAGGTGCTGCATGGAGTGGCCTGTGTGGGCAGTTCTACTTCTCTGTTTTTGTTTGTTTTCATGCCTTCTGGGTTTTCAGCTTTTCTTCTTCTTATATAAATCAATTACCACCCCCCCACACACGTGTATGCGTGCACACACACACATCAGGCCTTATTTAAAAGCAAAGACAGAAATATGTAGGCAATGTGTAAAAGAGCTGAACTACACTACTGCCTGGGGCTTCTCTGCCCTGTCCCAGAAGCAAACGAGTCCATTTCATTTTCAAAGGTTAGACTTGGTACCTAAAGTTGGACTGTTTGATGGGATTGACATTCAGAGCAGCTAAAAATCTCTGCAGTGTTAGGTAGACCCAGGAACATTGTGAGGGTGATATACCTGTCCTGTTCTCTGTTCTCTATTTGTGCAGCCTTTCCTATGTTACTTGATTTTTTTTGTCCCTTAGTTTTTCCCACTCCCCAGATGGAAGCAATAATAGCAACACTCCTTAGGGGTATGAAAATGAAGTAACTTCATGCATGTAAAGAAGTTACAACTATACCAGGTGCACAGACAGCAAATATTAGTGTTATTATATACTGTGTTTGGGATCCTCAGATTTGATAATTGGCTAGAGGGACTCACAGGACCCGGAAATGTAGTTACACTCACAGTTAAGGTTTCTTATAGCACAAGGATACAGATTAGAATCAGCAAAGGAAAAAGGTGCACTGGGTGGAGTTCAGGTACACTGGACCACTTGCAAGCTTCCAGTTTTCCTCCCGTGCAGTCACACAGAGAGAGCTCAATTCTCTCAGCAATGACGAGTGACAATACATGCACAGTGTCACCACCCACCCACCCATGCCTTGATGCCCAGGATTTTCGGTTTTATTGGGGTGGGGGGGTGTCCATCACATAGGCATGCAGAGCATGTGTGACTGACCTTAGCCACTCGGTCTTCAACTCCTCCACCTTCCCCAACAAGAAGTCCAACTGACAGGGTGTGATCCAAAGCTCAGGCATACAGAAAGAGGCATTCACCATAAATCACATTGTTTGCATAAACCATTGAGGCGTGGCCCAAAGTCTAGGCATACAAAGACACTTTATCAGTCAGGATACTCCCAGGGTTCAGAAGAACCAGTCAAGGGACAGTCCTGAAGACTTCTGGAATGTGGAGGGTTTGGGCAACTCAGGCCTACTGAGTTAACCATTTACTGCACATATATGTAAATCTTGCTTATTTGAACAACCCAATTCAACCATTTTCTTAATGTTTTGAATGGCTTTTTTTTTTTTTGGTATGTGAACGTTTATTGAATGTCTACTGTGTGCATAGCTCTTATAATCTTCTCTCCATAAAGCTAGAAAATAATTTCAGTTTCAATCATGTTATAAACACAGGAAATTGTTATTACTCTAGTATAAAAGGACACACCAGAAACTAAGATCAATGCCATTGTTGCAATAATGGTGATAACAGAGTGCCCCATAAATTTTGACTACAAGTACATGTCAAGTGCTTTAGGTATAGTATTAGTTTTAGTCTTTCTCAACAACGCTGGAAGGTAGGTAACAGCTCTGCCTTACAGGTGAGGCAATAAAGGTCCAGGGCTCTAAGAACTCCCCCAAGACTCCTCAGTCAGTAAGGAGTCAAGAATACACTGACCATCTGATTCCAAATCTCATGGTCTTAACATCATACATGATAGTTTCCTATGACCTTGAGAAACAAAGGCTCTCAAAAATACTTTGAAACATTAAAAATCCAACAAAATTTATGAGACTCTATACATCTCAAGATCCACAGGATGTTTAGACAAGGGGGCAGAGTTGCGGCTAGAACACGTGTTCGTTTTACCAAAAGAAGAGATTCCTGCAGAGAAGATTCCAAGATGCCTCGCTCCCTCAAAATGTGGTGTAGAAGACACAAAAGCAAGGAAAACAGAGATACAAAAGCGGGGAGAAGTTATATAGCTATTTTGAGTGTCCTGGTTAATAAGGGGGACATAAAGTCTGAATGCCTTACAAGATTCCAAAATGGCTGACACCATGACTTATTTGTAATCATATATTTTTCCTTCTCCTGTTATTAGATCTCAGTCTGTGGTAGAAGCTGGGACCCTGAAACATGAGGACAAGGGAGAGAATGAGAACACTCAGCCACTCCTGGCTCTGGACTGAACCCTGAGCCACCCTGGGCTCCGAACATCGCCAGCCCTCAGTGGTAGCAGCCACCAGGAAGCACATGTGCAACTGACCCCGCAATGCGTGCGTTCGGCTCGACACAAGGGCCTCCTCTCCTGCCACCCAGTAATGACTGTCACCAGCCATTGGTCTAAGTAGCCAAAGTTGAACAAAGACTTGAGAGATGCTTTTTTTTTTTCAATGAGGGAATTGGAGGATGAAGCAAGGCAGTTATGGAAACAAGATTCCCCCCATCCCACATTTATAGTATTAAGTGAATTGAAGAGAGAAAAACTAAACCTGATGCACACACTTCATTAGGATAAGGATCTTTCTGAGGCTTTGCTGAGACTCTGTCCAGTTTTTGCAATTTAAGATTAAGTGCATTTCCAAGTAGATACATAAGAATTAAACTGTGCAGACACAATTGTCAAGTTTAATGTAGTGCAAAGCCCCAAGACAACAGTATCTCCAGTGATTTCCATTCCTATATTGAAATACTTTCTTTGATCTCATCACCAGCATCAAATTTCAAATTGTTCAGCCTAAGAGCACGTTCTCCTAGGTCTGGCTATTTGCAGAGCTTGTTGTTTTTTTTTTTGATATCCTGCAAAAATGATTTTGATATCACATCTTTGATCAGGCCACCAGCTGGTTATCATGAGCTAATTTTAAACAAAGACACAAACTTAAAGATCTCTATTTCATCTCAGCAATGTGGCTTCCCACAGGGGGTGTGTGTCTCTAGAGGGTGGGGGGGTCTCATTGAAAATATATGTCACTGATTAATGAATCCATTCAAGTTGCCTCACTTGGGTCACTACAGAAAAGAAAAGTGCTACAAAAGCATCACACTGCTCCCCACGTCCCCTTACCTCCTCTTGCAACCAGTTAAAGGTGTGGAGAAAGGGCCTGGCTGTTGCTGAGAGGGTAGGTATCAATCATGGAGGAAGACCCTTAAGGATGGTGAAATATGAAAGAACTGAAAATAAGAAAAGACCAGGAATGCAGGATGAAATGCCAAAGATCACTTTATTTCTTTGTTTATTATCCTTAGAAATGGAGTCCCCAGCTATCCATTCAAAGGAAATCAGATAAAAAAATAAGCAGATTATCATAAGATATGATATCCTTATTTGTGCCATGTTTCCCAAAACCAGGTGTATGTTCTTAGCTATCTCTTATTCTCCCAGCCATCTGCATGACATGGGCCTTCATTAGCATGACCAGTTGGTGCTCAATGTCAAACAAAAAATATTTTAGTTGATAATGAGCAGTAAAATATGATTTTACACGTTAAGTACTTGGGAGGGTTAATTTGTTGGCTAAAAATTTCAAAGGAAAGAGGTGATTCAACTGGCCATAATCACCCTCAATAGATACTAATCTTAATCATGTATTACGTCTCTTTCTCAATGGATCTAGTGTTTTAATTTTTTTCTACTGGTAGAAAATAATAACAGAAGTGATTTTTGTATTCCACCCTTGAAATAAAATTGAAAGAGAATTTAAAATATTTCTCAACCAACTGCATCACAGTATAAATAAAACCAATTCATTTTGTGTAGACATTTCAAATAACAAAAAAATAACACTGAAATAATTCTACCAATGCAATGACTGAAACACTTTTCTTATATACCACAACATAGGGAAGAAAGATGAAGAATTAAAGCGAATTGGAAAACCCATTTTATTACTTGAGTTTATAAAATAGTTGTGGGATCCAGTATTTCAAATGCTACTGGAGTCTATTATGGCCAGCATTTTGCAGCAGTAATAGCTCTGGCTTTCCAATTGGCAGTATTTAGAATCCTGTAGTGACCCGATTTTAAATACCATACTATAATTACTAAGTTAAGAGCTAGTTTTGACTCTATTCCATGATTTCATTAAACGAATCAGAGATGATGGTTCAACAGTGACAACTTACACAATGCACATACACATACAATACACATACAATACACATACAATACAATACACATACAAGAACCAAATTCAGTAAGTGACATGAATGTTACCACACGAACCCTAGATTGCATTGTTCTTTGTCAGTCATTACTTCTGTTCAATAAATACTGAAGGACACAAAATGCTTTTTTATTTTTCAAGAGTTTGCTTTTTCTTCTGGATTTCGGTAATTAATTTTGACATTTTTCCTTACATGCGTCTTCATCTATTTTAGTGAGATTTTTCAACATTGGCAAAACAGAAGGAAAGAGGACAAATATTTTACAAACTCTTTGACTGGAAGCTGAAGTCCTTAAAGACAAGCAAAGGGGGTTCATTTCAATATTAAAGAATGTTTTCTAAATAAGATAAAGGAAGCATCTTTCTTTGTCCTTGAATGGAAAAGAAAGCACAAGTGTTTTTTCTACCTGCGAATGAAATCTGGTAACCTATGTGTCATTTCTCCAGCATTTTTGTTCATAATGGCTTAAAATTCAGTGCATGAATATCATTACATTCTTATAGCTAACATTTCTAGTTAGCTTTGATTTAAAAAACACAAAATTTAATGCATCAATATTCCACTAAATTAATGACGTGGTCATCTTCGGAACGAGTAGGCAACTGTTCTTTCAATGCAGTAGGAAATTTTAAAGCTGAACTATCAATAATGATTGCCATCTCAAAGTGAAGCTCAAATGGCAGAAGTTTCTCAAGCCAGGGAGATGTCAGAGTCTTCCAAACAATTTCAAAGAGGAAAGCGATTTTTACATCCTACACGCAGGACATAGATCATAGCATATTCTTGGTCTTCCACTCTGCCATCCTTCATAGTTTTACAAAATTTTGATGGGAATCCTTTCAACGACCTCATCGCTCACAAGGATCCCCAACAGAAAACACTCTGGATTCCAGCCCTGTTTCATAGACGCAAAGTGACCAGGAGCCAGGTGTCCTAGCAGCCCCCTATCTACCTGATCCCAAGAGAAAATTTTCACTTGGAGAAATTTTACTTTTTGTTTTCTAATGCCTAGTGCTTGACATCAAAAAAATTTACATGTGTCATTGTTATAACTCATTACAAAATGACTCCAAGTCCTTCTTCAGTGTAAAAAGTTCCTCTTAGAAAGAAATACCATTTTGACAGTATCTCCACCATTCACACAGCGAGGAGAGAAATTAAGACATGAGCTCTCAATGGTGACAAAAAAGCAAAGAGACTCAATGGGTAGGGAGCAGTACGGTTCATGAAGACATTGGCCTAATTATGTCTTTCTCCTTTGTATTAGGAAAATAGAATCGTTTTTTCATATGAGTGCCTTTTACTAAAAATAATTAAAAGAGGGACGTCTGAGTTCACCAGGAAAGTTACGATTAAGCAGAACTAAAGCGTTTATACAGCTTGCCATTAAACTCAACAAAAAAGTAGCGGTGTGTGATGACAAAATCATCCTGCTACCCTAGAAAAATATAATTGCATAGAAAAATTACAAACTAAAGCAACCCATTTACAGTTTCTACATATACTCTCATTTACACTGATTTTGCCTATTCTAAGTGGAAAAAATATCTTTGGCCGGCAAGGTAGAAGCTATCATGGGTTCACCTGGAATATAGGCATCAGATGGGGGCTGTCATGGATGAAATACCGCGGGTACTTTCTAAAAGAAATTGCAGCGAGGCATATATTCCCTTTAGTGTCATCCGACCCTCGGAGGAGGTTTAGAATTTTTCAGGCTGCAAATCCAGGGAATTAAGGGCTGTGGTGTTTGAACGTCTATGCCCACATCCAAGGTGACTGAACCAGAGAGGCAGCCTCTCTCCAGCGTGTCCTGAGCCTGCACAAAATGCTAAATCGCAGGAAGGCTGCGTCTCTGATGGGGTGTCAGCTCGGGGTGCCACACATCCACGATGAAGATCAGCCGGAAAGACGTGGCATCCTGCCACACCTCATGCTCAAAGGAGTCATCAAAGATGAGCACCTTGCCTTCTTCCCATGTCCTGGAACAGAAAAGCATGGAAGCCTGTGATTCAGATGCCTGAGGATCAATCCACGTCTGTGTTCAGGAAGGCTCTCTCATGATAACCTTTGCAATAGGACCAGGTAAGTGAAACACAGGATGTGTTCTTTCCTCGGTGATTAAGAAAGAATTTCAGGATTCTTACCATGAACATCAGCTTTCATGCTCAGCACTGAAGGTATACAAAAGGCAGGAGACAGGTGATAAGGGTAAACTTATTCTTGGTACAAACCTAGGCAAGGCTTGTTTAGTCGGGCGAGCACTCAAAAGTGTGCCCTAGTGGCTCATTCCCAAGGTGACCTCCCAGTCAATGGCTCCATGGTATCCTCCCTGGCATTTCGGAGATTGGTGTGGAAGTACAGACAGTGACTGGGTCTCAGGCACTTTGATGTCCCATAGGCATGGTGTCTGTGCATCTCCAAATGATTCTCTTTTCAACCCATTCCATTTGTTAAAGTTCCATTTTATGGAAGGGCAGATTGTTTATACTCCTAACATTATACGCTGTGCAAGTGGGTTATCCATGGAATATTTTAAATGAATGCTGCAAAACATCCTTTAGGGCTGACAGCACTACTTCACAAGATATCTGTAGAGGAGCTAAGATCTAAATATGGTTAGTCTAAATAAGACAGTCGAGAGAGTAAAATGCAGGGCGCAATCATACAATGACTTTCAAACCCAAGGAAAGTTTATTATTTTTGCAAATGTCTTCTTCTTTTTCGAATAGGTATTAATTGTCAATATGGTAAATGCTAAGTTATGTTTCTGAAATGAAATTTTTACTAGGAAATTTTTTCTAGATATCAAAATTCCTCTCAAGTATTTAAAATCTTACTTCCTGGATTAGCAAATAATTAAAATTATAGGAGGAAAACGCTAGCTTGATTTCAACCTATTGCATTATCATAAAGAAGTTTTCCTTAGGGAAATGATTTGTCTTTTTATGTTCATTACCTGGTGATTAATCAATATTAAATTAGATAATGTTACACACGGCAAGCTTTCTCAACCTTGGCAATACTGACATTTTTGCCAGGTAATTCTTTGTTTTGGCGGCGGGTGGGGGCTGTCCTGTGCTCTGTGAGACGTTTAGCAGCACTTCTGGTCTCCGCTAGATACTAGTAGCACGCCCTTACAAACTGTGACAATCAAAAATGTCTCCTGGGCTTCCCTGGTGGCGCAGTGGTTAGGAATCCGCCTGCCAATGCAGGAGACACGGGTTCCAGCCCTGGTCCGGGAAGATCTCACATGCCGCGGAGCAACTAAGCCTGTGCGCCACAACTACTGAGCCTGTGTGCCACAACTACTGAGCCTGTGCTCTAGAGCCCACAAGCTACAACTACTGAGCCCACAAGCCACAACTACTGAGCCCACGAGCCACAACTACTGAGCCCGCGTGCCACAACTACTGAAGCCTGCGCACCGAGAGCCTGTGCTCCACAACAAGAGAAGCCACTGCAATGAGAAGCCCACACACCTCAACGAAGAGTAGCCCCTGTTTGCCACAACTAGAGAAAGCCCGCGCACAGCAACGAAGACCCAATGCAGCCAAAAAAAAAAAAAAAAAGTCTCCAGTCATTGCCAAATGTCCTGAGTTGGAAGGCAGTGAAGTGGGAGACAAATTTGTCCCAGACATATTAATGAATCTGACACTAAAATTTCCAAATAATTTAAAGTAACAAATATCTGCAAGTTAAAAGCTCCTTGAAGTTGGGAACCAATCCCCTGTTCTGTTACCCATTCTCTCCCCAGCCCCACCTCCTGCGCTGCCTCACACACCTACCCTGATGTCTTTGTTTTAACAAAGCCACACAGCCACACAGCCTGTGGGACCTTAGCTCCCTGACCAGGGATGGGGCCCACAACCCCATTAGTGGAAGCACACAGTCCTAACCACTGGACCGCAGGGGAGGTCCCACCTACCCTAAAGTCTTGCACTCAGTAAATGAGTTGCTTGGCTTTTTGATCCAATTCCTCTGAAGCGTCAGGGTCTACTGGAGTCCCATCCAAGTGTAACGAAGGACATAAATATATAGACTCAGGGGCAAATGACTGACTATGTATTCATTACCATGCAAAGTCAAATTTGAAAAGAAAAGCAAAGTTAAGAAAAGAAAAAAATGACAGGAAAAAAGAAGCAAAATGATCCCTAGCTTATACAGTTTGGTGGTCATTTCCTCAGTCTTGTTATCGGTGGGACTAAGCAATGTCAGTGACAAGCCTACAATACAGGCAGAAGACAAGGGGGGAAGGGCATGCAAAAGAAAACAACAGTACATCCATGTTCACAGCAGCATTCCTCACAGTAGCCAAAAGGTGGAAGCAACACCAGTGTCCACTGACAGATGAATGGATAAACAAATGTGGTCTATACATACAATGGAATATTCCTCAGCCTTAGAAGGAAATTCTGACAATGCTACAACATGGATGAACCTTTAGGCCATTATGCTAAGTGAAATTAGCCACTCATGCAAGGACAAATACTGTATGATTCCACTTATATGCAGCACCTAGAGTAGTCAAATTCATACAGAAAGTTCAAAATTACTTTGGCATCACTCCCTATGAGGAATCTGCCTCTATTTGAGAAGACTGAAAACTTCCCAGGGGATGCAATATCTAAACTCCCTGAGAGAATCTGTGACATAACGCTTGGTGCGGCAATGACAAGTGATTCTCAATGTTTTCTGAGTGGTAGAGAGTCTAGAACCTACTTAAAGCACTGGAAGTAATTAAGACAACTAAATTGAACATTCTAAGTTTGCACAAAATGACATTTTTCACTAGATTACGGTAAGTATAAGAAAGCCAAAGATTTAGGAATGCAGGATGTGAGAAAAACCTTAAGCATTCCATTCATTAACTTAAATTCCTTATAAATTGGGAAAAGCTTTTAGCGCTGGTTCATTCATGGCATACCAGTGCCTGTAAAGGTGGAACTTAAGTTAGCACTGGGCTGTGGCTTTGCAGATATTTTGGGTCAAATATGGACTAGTGTAAACCACTGATTAAACGATTTTTTAAACATGAAATCTGGGAGGTATTCCAAGGGGCTGGATTCCATTAGGGCCATAAAATTCTATTAGATTTATACTTGCCTTTCTATTTTCTTTCAGACACTTTCCCAGAAAACAGTAAAGATACTCAATTACTTACTGTAGATTCTTAAATGTAGATACCTTCTGAATAGGTAAAAAACGATGTCTTTCAATCACTTATGAGAGCTAGAATGACTAAAAGTGCAGCCCTAATTGGGAAGGACAATAAAACTCCATCCAAGTGACATGCAGACTAAAGTGACTTGAGTTCAACAAGAGATGTGTCACCTGTCTGGGAAAGGATGAAGGTTTTCCAGAAAAAGAGACAGAGCTCAAAGATGTCAAAGGTCTTACACCTCTTCTGAGTGAAAAACAAAGACACTCATTGCAATGCAAAGAAAATAGTTTTCAGGCTACTCGCTTTGAGAGCAAATCTCCACCACATACATTTAAGTTATGCTCAAATTATGACAAGAAAAGGACCCTCTGGAGAAAAGATTTTCAGAGCAGCCTTGGAAAGAAGTCTTCCTGGAGGCGCTCACCCAGCCTTCCTCTGAGGGTCCAGAAAGGCAGGATAGCAGTGGGGAGCTGCACCCCATCCCCAGATGGCTACCTCAGCTTAATTTTAGCATTTCTTACTGCTACGAGAAGAACGTCTCTCCCTGGTTTGTCAAAAGATAGAAGAATATCTGGTCACAAGATAAAGCCTACTAACTATAATTTTGTCATAGAATTACCATCACCATTAATAATGCTAAATAATGATGCTACGCGCTTACAGTTTTCCACCTAAAAACTTTATAGATTATATCTCAGTGATCTTTGCTAAAAGGTTCTGAGGTAGACAAGTGACGCTGTTCTAATTTTTCAGCAAAGGAATCACATGGAAGCCAGTTCGGATGCCTGCGGTGACACCGTGATTCTGTGGAGGAAGCAGAAAGGCACTAGGGCTTGCTGCATTACAGCTGAACCTCTAGCTCAAGATCATGGTTCTAGGAAACATTCTCAGCGCCTATGGCTGCTCTGCTGAGGTGGCCTGTAAGGAATTTAAACAGGCTGACTGGAGTACAGAAAAGGGTCAAAGGGCTCAGGAATCAGGCTACTTTAACACAGCTCTTATCAATTCTGATCCACTGAAATCCCTCAGTTTCTGACTGCACTGGAAATCCTGGCACATCCTGGAATTGAAATTAAAACTGCATTATTGCCACTTCCTCTTTTTTCTCTCCTCCTAATACAGAAATACACATGCACATATCTTCTTTGTCTGTCTATCTATCATCTATCTATCTATCTATCTATCTATCTATCTATCTATCATCTATCTATCTATCAGGATAAAGCATTTTTCTGGAAGCTAGGACACCTGTGTTCTTGTTCTGACCACTGCTAACTAGCCATGTGACTGTGATAAGCATGTCACCTGTGGGCCTCAGTTTCCCCATTTGTGCAATGATGGAGGAGGACAGGAGGGCCTCCAAGGCTTCTTTCAGCTCGGAAATTCTCTTAATTCTCTGAGCCAAGCTGTTGGCTGGGACTTTAGTCTTCATATTGCACTTTACAGGATGCATTTCACAAACTGTCATCTGAGAAATGGGTATGGTATTTGCTATTTTGTTGGATGTCAAAATAGTAATTTCAATAAAAGATGGCTAAATTACAAAGAAGCTCTTTTCCTAACAGGTTCTGTATACATGCACCCTAATATCTCTCTCCACCCCTCCTGGGGGAGCTCGTTCCAGCCAGGCTGCTGCGGGGATTCTCTCCCCTCCAAGTGGGCCTGGGGCTTCGGCTCCGCTGTGCAGCCCCTGCGCTGCCTCTGTAACAGCTTTTGACTTCCCCCTCGTGGTCCTCGGTTACCCAGTAGCAGAGGGCTCTGTAACATCGCGAAGAAAGCCAAAAGGGGAGGACAAAGAAAGGGAAGAGGGAGAGGAAACCTCCCGAGGCCACAGAGCTGGGATGCCTCTGGCCCCTCTCCAGGGTGGCGGCACCACAAGGGGAAATGGAGGGGGTGGCCATCCGCTGTGCCCTGCTGTGCCCCCTGCCTCAGCACCCCTCCCAGCCCCAGGTCTATCAAATCATAGCCCCCCTCTGTATCTGATCCATTCCTTCACCAGCCCTGGCCCTGCACACCCTCGACTTCCCGTTTCCCCCTCCTTCCTGTCTCCTTAGAGCACCCACCCTCATCCCCGCCAGAGTGCGCGCTGCAGGTTCCAAGGACCACCTCCGACAGTACAGGAGTGCTTGGTCTCACTCCCTGGGAGGTTAAGGGGCAGAAGTCCCCATTTCTGCAGCAATCAGAGACGAGCACAATAAAAGCTCAAAAATACTGAGCATAGTTACCACATCACACTCTGTAAATACAGTTCTGAATGTATTTATACGGATCACTTTAATTCTCAAAACTACACCAAGACATACTTTTATTCTTCCCATTTTACAGATGAGGAAATTGAGGCTTAGTGAGGCCATGCAAGTTGTCTAAAGTTACACTTCGTAAGAGGGGAAGCCAGGATTTGAACCCAGGTCATGAGACTTTGGTGCTCTTAATTTACTTTCATGAAGATACAGGATGTTAAAATCTGAAGTGAAAACTCCAGATCTGTTTTCCCATAGAAACATTATTATAAAGAATAGATACATGTATATGTATAACTGAATCACTTTGCTGTACACCTGAAACTAATACAACATTGTTAACCAACTATTCTCCAATATAAAATAAAAAGTTAAAAAAAACCAATAGTCACTGGTGCTAGAGCCCTATTAACAGAGACCATGAGTTAGGAGGCTTTTAGGGGCTGGCCCAGAAACCTCCACATCATTTATTATTGCCATAGCAAAATGGATCTCAACTTTCCAAATTCTCAACCATCAGTTCAATGAACAAATGTTTGGACAAAATCTGTTTTCAATGTGGGAAGTACTGTTTCCCTGTCGAGACACAGATATTCATCTGTGTGTATGGATAGCCATAGACACTCCATGCTAACCAGGACAGGGGTAAAGAAACTTTACTGGTGTTTTTAATTCTCCAAATTGCTTAAGTAAATGAAGAAAGAGCGTGAAACGTTACTATTTAACAACAAACCTTAAGGGAAGCATCCCATCCAGTTAAAAGTGACATTTTTGGTCCTACAGTCCCAGATGGGCAGGCTTGAATGGTGGATAAGGTAATGTGGAAAGGTCACATTACAATATGAATGGAAGATGGGTATATTTTGTGAAACAGAAGATCTATGACTTCAGGGAAACGACTAAAAAAACCAAAAAACACTCCCCCCCCCAAAAAAAGGAAGAAGAGACAAAAATATTTGGTTCCAAATGATTTGGTAATTCACAGCTTCTATAACATGATGAGAGAAAATTTGAACTATCTTCTTGGACCCTTTATGAAAACATAACAAATAATGTCTATGAACAATTCACGGTGGATTAAAAAAAACGGTCTCTCTTTGACTGTTAATATTTTAGCACGCCCTCCACACAATCTTCCTAATAGGAAACTTGAAACAGTAATGAAAAAATATATTATAGAATACTTGACGTGTGTGGGAAAAGGTCATTATTTCCACAACCATATAAAGAGGAATTAAATGACTTACTGCCAATTCATTTCTTCAGTCTGTTGCTGACACTCATGCCAACACATGCTTTTCTGGCTACATATAGGTCCTGTGCAACGTTTCAGGTCAGCGATTCACAAGCAATGAGGCTGGGTCTCCAGGAGAGCTGCACGGTCACCCTTCTTTCCCTTGGTATGGTTCCAGCATGTACCAGAAGCCCTCGTGGAGACTCAGAAGAAAGGATTTGTCTCTGGGATCACCCAAAGCTCACACACCTTGGCCACTCTGTGAGGATTACAATTATTTCCACTTGTCAGCGGTGGCCTGTTTATCCACTGACTCAAGTTCATTCAGCTCTGACTCAAGATCGCTAACGAGCTCATTTTACTGACTGCAAAGCACGGCCTGTCGAGGGGGACACGAACAAACCCTCAGAGATGGAGACTCCCCAGCAGCCTTCTCTACTTGTCACCCTGATGTCTGGAAACAAAAACCAGCGTTCAAAGTGGTCACCTTATAAGTATAGCAGGATTCTAATCTTGTGAACAAAACTCAAAAAGCCCCCAAACCTATATGTAAGTGGGTCTATGACATTGAGGCTAGAAGCACAAACCTTCAAGTCAAACTGTCTGGCATGGAACCTTGGTTCCAACACTGTAGTGGGCTGAATGGTGGCCCTCATCCCCAGAGTATGTCTCCCTGGAAGCTGTGGATATAACCTGATTTGGAAAAAGGGGTCTTTGCAGTTGTAATTAAGTTAAAGGGCTTGAGATCATTCTGGGTTAGGTTGGACCCCAAATCCAGTAAGTGCCTTTAATTATTTATTTGCTCATTTTTTTTGGCCATGCCCCCAGCACGTAGGATCTTAGTTCCCCGACCAGGGATGGAACCCGTGTCCCCAGCATTGGAAGTGCATGGTCTCAACCACTGGACCGCCAGGAAGGTCCTCAGTAAGCGCCTTTGGAAAAGAAGACAAGGGCAGAAGACGGAGGGAGAAGGTGACATGATGACAGGGGCAGAGATGGCAGTGATGCGCCTACGAGCCAGGACGCAGCAAGGAGAGCCCGCGGCCACCGGAAGCCAGGAGAGAGTCAGGGGACAGGGATTCCCCCTCAGAGCCTCCAGAAGGAACCAACCCTGACCATACCTTGATTTTGGACTTCTGGCCTCCAAACTGGCGAGAGAATAAATTTCTGTTGTTTTAAGTCATCCAGATTGTGTTAATTTGTTATGGCAGCCCTAGGACCCTGACACAAATATCGACACTTGCTAAGATGAGTGACTTCGGGGAAGTTACTCAGCCTATTTATACCTCAGTCTCCTCAGCTGAAAAGTAGAGATTTGAATACTCCCCGTTACGTGGGGTTGTTGTGAAGGCACGCAGAGGGCTTCGAACCGTGCTTGACACATAGTAAGCACGGTGCATATTATCACTATGAGCTTTCTCATCATAAATATACACTATATATAGGCCCTGAGAAGCGTCTGAGCAATATCTCTGAGTACCGAAATCAAAAATAATATTTACTTTCTTTATCGTGCTTCTCTGTGTTTCACAAATTATGTAGCAGGGGCATGCATCAGTTTTGTCATCAGAAAGCATTTATTCATTTTAAATGGTCACTTTACTTATTGAGATAGACAGCTGCATACCTTCAAGCCCATCTTCAGATAGAAAGAGCCGTGCTATGATTCGCAGTGATGGAATCTTTAACCAACACGCACGCCCGCTAGCAGCAATCGCAGTGTGATGGTTCATACCTGAGAACCACCAGGCACAAACCGCTACTCCTTCAAAAGTTGAGAAGCTCTGAAAAATTGCTTCCACTTACCCATAACAAGGAAGCCTGATGTCCTGGTATGTGTGCTTCTGTTTCCACACTAATAGTGCTTCCATAGTAAGTGTGAAACTTCCCAGATTTCATATCACGTATGATTTCATGTTACATACAGATTTCACGTTCTGTCCTCAGAGTTTATAAACTGACTCTACTATTCAGCTCTCTAGCTATTTTCACTAGAAGCACTGCACAGTGCTTTAATTTCACTGACCCATTTCTCTCATGAAAAACACTTTTTGTAATGAAATACTTAGCCTGACCCGGCCACCCTGGAGTTAAGGACTATGAAGGATGAGAATGTAATGCAACATAAAACAAGTACCATAGAAGGGACGTGGAGAAGGAGGCTGACCAGCATTGAGGAGGGAGAGGAAGGGCACCGATGCTTCAAAGCTCCCTGGGGACGAGACAGCGTGAAACAATCCATCCTCCGCAAAAGCGCCGCCCTAGCCCAACGAGAGGCGGGGTGTTGGCAAGTGCCTTTTAATAATCACTGTGAATTTGTAAACTATACCATCTGCAAAGTATTGTTATCAGCAGCTACTTACTGCCACCTGAAGGAGGCTGGCTTTTAGCCCAGTGGGAATGGAGGGGCTGCCCAGTCAATGTTCTTATTCAGGATCACCCTACAAGTGAGCGGCGGGGCTGGGCTTATAGCCCTTCCCTACTTCTGGTGGGTGCTGACAGTTCCCCTAATCACATTCCCAGCTTCAGTTTAAGACCCTAAGTTGGTATACTTAAATTAGGTCTGAAGCTCTTCTCCATCTTCACGGCCCCTGTGATTCTTAGGAGTTGACCTCGTCAAACTCTGCCTTCCCCAGCACACTCCCACCTCCCCTCTGTTTTCCCCGGGTCCCCTGCCCCTCTCCCCTTTGGCAGAGAGACCCTGTAGACCCGAACGGAGCTCAGCAAGGCTTGGTGAGCTCCATTCCATCTTGGAAGAAACTTCACCCGGTCTGGCCATCTCTGATTCCCCCTCCTGGCTCTTCCAGCTCTGCCCTCTGCTGCCCCAGCTCCTTCTTGGCTCTCTTTCCTTTTTCTGCCTCCGAAATGTCGATGTGGCCATGGACTCTCAGGTTTCCTCTAGAGCCTCCCGATAAGCCCGCTTCTCAAACCTTTATGTCTACACTTAACTTCTCCCCTGAGCTCCAGACCTCACTATCCAGCAGACTCCTGGATATTTCCACTCCTGTGTTCCAACAGCAACTTAAACAAATAATATGAAGACCGGACTCATGATCTGTTCCCCTAACCTGCCTCATGCCTCCCAAGCTCTCAGCATTTGCTAAAGCGTCAACACCCCGCTACTGACCAAAATGGAAACGCCGCATCATCACGGACACCCCTCCCTTGCCCCACACGCTCGAGACTCACTTGAGTCGATCTTCGTCACATCTCCTGCCTGTTCTTTACTCTCCCTTTCTTTCCAGGATCCCAATCCCTGCCCTTCTGGGGTGGGGCTACTGTGGCAGTCTGTTAACTGTTCTTCCCAAACGCCCCATCGGACACACCCAGGGTTTCCAGAACGCCTTCCTAAAAGAGATCTGATCCCACTAGTTTGTATTCAAAGCCTTCTGTGATTTAGCTTCTAATCCACTCTCTCACTTTCCAACCTCATTCCGTATGTTAAAGTAAGGAAACAAGGAGGCCATTAGACGGAGGTGTTCTAATGCCTTGGTAGCCTCGTAGCAAAGCAAAACCTACCCCGGAGTCAATTCACTGGAATCTGAGAAAGTGAAACTTAAGAACGACCAATCACAATTAGCCAGCAGCCTTTCCCAAACAAGGCAACCGCTTACACTATAACCAATCAAATAATCTCCTTGCTTTGCTTCAGCATCTTCTCTATGAAAACCTGGCCCCCAGCTCCTGCCGGTGGAGCGCCCCTAACCACCTTTGGTTTGGCGTTACCTGATTCGAATCATATATGTTCAAATAAATTCTGGAAAAATTTACCAGAATTTAAAGGTCCGTTTACCTCTTAACAGTATCCCACACTCTTGGTTGCTGAAAGCACTCAATAACGCTCACACGTGGCTTGTAATTTTTGGCTTCCGTGCCTATGCTGATGCTGTTTGTTCAGCCTCAATTGCCCCTCTCTTCCAGCTTTTAATGTCCAAATCCTTCCTGTCTTTAAAAGCCACCACTGTCAAGTTTCCCAATTCTCAGCGCAAATGAGCTGCCTGCCCACCGACCACCTGCAGCATCCTTGCCTGAGCCTCTCTTATGACTCACGACTTTCGAGCTGTGTTTTCTCCCTGACTGGACACCTCTGGTGGGGGAAGACCCCCATGTGAGTCATCTCAGAATCCCTCACGGCACGGTGGGCTGCTGCCCCAGGCCCGGGGCAGGCAGGTGTCTGCCAATAACCAAACGAACGACCAGTACACTCCTGAACACCCCTCCAGCAGACCTCCACCAAGGGCCGTGATACATGTGTGAGAAGACAACTTGGTTTCTGCCCTCCAGGCACTTACAGCTCAGTCCCAGATATTAGACCAATATATACCAATTAATAAAAAGCAATGGAAATAAAACGCAGAACCACTGAGAATATACCGCGTAAATACTCTTAAGAAGTCAAAGGAGAGGTTTCCTTTTTAGGAACAAAATTGGATCTTAGTAATAGGTTAATTTTGGATGGGTGAAAAGGCGGGCATTCCAGGGGAACAGAGTAATAGGACCAGGACAGGCAAAGGCATCAAAAGAAGTTGCCCTGACATTCACCACGTCCCTTCTCAGGCCGGTACCCGGGCTAAGTGCCTTGTAGGCATTATTTCGTTTAATCTGGACAACAATCCTGCAAAGCAGATAGCAACGCTGCCGATTTTATAAGCAAGCAGGCTGAGGCTGCAGGGGATTAAGTGACCGGCCAAGGTTACACAGGGTTAGTTGGCACAGCTGGGATTTGAAAAGGCAGCCACGTCCACTGCACCATGCTGTGTCCTCTAGAGCAGGACATATAAATATCACAGGGTGTTTTCTTCAGGAAGGAGACTCTTTGTATTGATGCACAGTTCAAGGTGTAAAGCAATAAACACAATGTAATATGTGTAGGGTTTAGTACGAGTTAGTTGACTGAGTGCAAGTCTGTCCATCTAGAAAGAGAAGCAAGAAGGCTCATGAATCAGACAAGAATGCTCTGGGGAGAAATGAGTAAGGAGGGCAGCCCTAGAACTGGGGAGTATCTCCAGACCAATGGAAAGTGCAGAGGTGGGACACCGACTAAGAAGTTGGATTAATACCACCCACTCCAGTCTACTTCAGTTACAAAGAAGGAGAAATAATCCAACCGAGCATAGCTTTTTCGTAACGAACATCCATCCTCAGAGGTGACGAGTAAGAGAGAAAGTGATGGGAGGAAACATACTTGGTCTCGTTGGCACACCGGATCTTGCAGCCTTCCTTGGGAATCACCAAGCCCAGGTGCATTCGGAGCCTGCAGTTCGTGGGTCCCGTGTGCGGCCACACGTGGGTTCCCGGGTGCATGACGGAATATTTGATCTGCACAGAAAACGTACCACCCTGTTCATCCATTTACCAAGGTGTGGGAGAACTGCTAAAAGTACAAAATTACTGTCAATTTAGATTAGTGCCTTTGCAGTACTCGGAATTTATCTTCTCGTCTTATTTCTTTGTGAAGGAACTAAAAATAAGGACTCCCATTTTCCACAAAGCTATAAACACTGAACATTTTCCACCCTCAGTGCTGCCGTCGAGGGCATGACATTATGTTTTATTAAAATGCAAGTGAAAAAAGAGGCATTCAGTGGGTCAAAGGAAATAACCGTTTCTTTGTAAACATGAGCATTCCCATTTATTCCCCTAATAACTGACTGTGCTCTTCCCAGCACGGAAAACATTCTTGGTACCTGTCCTCTTCTGCATCCTGTCGTCTCGGGGAATTTATCTAGTAAAGAACAGGTTTTACGAGCTCCTTTACAGGCATTTTCATTTTTCCTTCCTAGAACAATAAATGATAAAACCGTTGTTAGAAACAAATCACAGTAAAGCTTTAACTCATCCCGTTTTGACCACACACAATCTATCTTGTCCTCCTTACTGTAAGAATGAGAAGGCCGAGTAAACACAAGAAGACAGAGTGTCCTGTTCCAATAAACACTGACTGGCACAGCAAGGACCAGAGCTCTGCACCCATCCTTGGACTACCGTATTTGACTAAGGATGTCTAACGGACAAGGCATGTGTTGAATACTAATTTTTCCCCCTGTGGCAGGCAGAACAATGGCTCCCTCCTAAAGAAGACTACATCCTAAGCCTAGGAACTTGTGAATAGGTTATGTTACGTGGCAAGGGAAAATTAAGGTTGCAGGTGACATGGAGATTACTAATTAGCTGACCTTTAAAGAAGGAGATTATCATAGATGAACTGGATGGGCCCAGTGTAATCACAGGGTCTAAATGTAGAAGAGGGAGTCAGTGCCAGAGTGATACAGAATGAGAAAGACTTGAGGGGCTACTGCGGGCTCCAAAGACGGAAGGGGACCACAGCCAAGGAATGTGGGCGGCCTCTAAAATGAATGCAGCCTTGATGACACTTTGACTTTAGCTCAGTGAGACCCAGAACTGTAAACGTAAAACATCTGCGTTATCTTAAGCCACGACACTTATGGTCATTGTTATAGCAGCCACAGGAAACTCATCCACCCCCCAGCCCCCAAGGAAGGAAAATGGCTTATGTTACACTTCTGACCTAAAAGTGCATTTTCTAGGTCTATATTCTACTAACCCACACATTAGTTTTCATTGAAATTTAATGTATTTTCCAATGTACAGGTCATCCTTTATATGCTGATAAGAATTGGATTTCAGTGACGAGGGGAGAGGTCTCTGAGAGATGGGGGTTTCTCTGAGGGCCTGGTTGAGAACACAGATTTTGGGACATAGTCTAAAGCACCCTGGACTAGGCAAATTCCTTCACCATCGACAAAATCACTGTTTCTTAAGAAAGATGTGCTTAGGAAGGTACAGCATCATTTGCTCTCACAGACGAGGAAAACAATGGGTTTTTTTAAAAAGGTAGAGACATTGTCATTCCCTACTCAGGATTCCTACAAGGTACTGATACATCTAAGCTGAGTTCAACTTTATTTAATTAATGTTAGTTGTGTCCTAAAATAATTATATACTGAGAATAAAATGAGAGTTAACAAGGAACGTATCTTAACGGCAGTGTCCTCAATCAAATGGACCTCAATATTTTAGAAAACAACTTCTATATTTGTTTTTCCTAAGTAATCTGTCTCTTGAGGAAAATGGTAGTTGCTGTTTTTAGTTACTAATTGAATGAGTTTAATGATAATGTCAGTTTGAGCCAATAGATTCTTGTATACGACATCATAAAGAATGTTCAAGCCCTAGCTTCCCATCCCGTCCTAAATGCAGGATGTGGGGATAACTTAGCGGTAGTACCCGTTGTGGGTTCTGTGCGTTCAGGCAGCAGCTAGGTGAAGCCTGGGGCCTTGAGGAGCGGCCAGAGGTGTCTGGATTTCCCACGGGCACAGTGGTGAGGGCTGAGCACATGTCACTTGGAGAACACGTGTGTCTTACCCGAATGATAGCTAATAAATGGGGAACCTAACAGATTGGGTCACTAGGATTGCCACTTGGTGAGGAGTGAATTAGAGAACATCTCTAGCCATTTAGCCACATAAATCTTTTCTAGTCTGTAAACACAGATTCTCTGTAGGGGAATCTTATCATTCGTGGATTGCCGTTGGTAGTTTTAACTATTCACATGTGATTGGGAGGGTTTAGGAACGCAACTACACTTCCATGGTGCTCAGCATGGGCCAGGGACCACTCACCTGATGCCTACACACCAGGGAGGGGGACACTATTAGAATCGTATTTTATAGAAGAGGAAGCGAGGCACGGAGAGGTCACACGGTAAGTGGCAGAGCGGGAATTCCAGTCCAACTGGACCGAGTCCATGTTCTTAACGGCGACCTAAGGATGTCTCCATTACTGTTACATAATGCATGCTTATTATGTAATAAAAACTAGAATCACTGTCATTTTTCTGTATGTCAGACCTTTGCTCACTGATCCTGGTAACAACCCCATACTCGAGGCACTATTTTCTTTTCTTTTTTTTTTGCGGTACGCGGGCCTCTCACTGCTGTGGCCTCTCCCGTTGCGGAGCAAAGGCTCCGGACGCGCAGGCTCAGCGGCCATGGCTCACGGGCCCAGCCGCTCCGCGGCATCTGGGATCTTCCAGGACCAGGGCACGAACCCCTGTCCTCTGCACCAGCAGGCGGTCAAGGCACTATTTTTATCGTCATTTTTCAGCTGAGGAATCTGAGGCTCAGAGAGTCAGGAACAAGCCCACATCACACACTAACAAGTGGTGCAGCCAGGACCCCAACTCGGGATCCTCAGTCTCCAAAGGCTATGCTTTAAAGCATGATTTTCACTATGTCGCGTCTTGGATTTGAACATAACTGTGCAGAACAAACCACTCCGCGGAGGAGAAAACTGCTCAGCAGCTGAACTCAGTGTGGTTTTGTTTTTAATTTATTATTTCTCACACAGTTTAAAGTAACTTTCGAGAAGTGATAAACTTTGTTTCTTTGGGAAAAACAGCCCCAGAAAGAGATCTAACTGCTGATGCAAATCTGAAAGAATCAACTGAATATTTCATCTACATGTGAAGAATATACTTTATGAGGGATATCATGGAGGTGAGATTTTTAAAGGTTCTGGGTTGTATCTCTCTGAAGTTTCAAGGCTTTACTGCTGGGATGACAATAGGTTCATCTTGCACGACAACTCTGATCAGTTGACAGTGGCTACCTAGAACACGGTGTTGAGCAGGATTCAGAGGTTCAGCTTGAGCTCATCCAGAAAGGCTACTGGGATGGGTTAGCACCATCTCCCATGGGCTCTGGAAGAAAGCGTGACTGTGCACGTGTGGCATATTTGTTAACACTATGTTTTAGCGTTCATCGTTAAAACAATAAACGAGCAAAACAGATGTTCTGTAACATTCACACAGCAATTTGAAAACATCTATGGGGAAAAATTAGTTATGTATATTTGTTGATTTGGTCTTTTTTTTTTTTTTTTCTCCAACTCAAAAACGTTGATCATTTAAAAAGGAATAAATATACTTCAGAAATGGTTGGGTTACTTAGAGAACTTCCATGATTCCCACTTACATATGGATAGAAATGAAGCTTGCAGCCATAGCTTCAAGGCCTTCAAGATTCCAGCAGCATCCTTTCCTAACTAGGCTAGACAACCTCTAAGTCTTCACAAGTCAGATCCTCATGGGTCTCCTGTCTGAATCTGAGCTCTCAGTGTGGCTAAGAAAGGACCCCGCCATTTCCCTCCCCTCATCTTCCTGACCCCTCCTGCTGCAGGATTCCCTCCCCTCTGTCTCCAGGCCAACAGGGCATCTGCCTTCAGGGGTGCCACCCTGCTTCTATGCAAGCTACAATACTAGCTGCCTTCAAAATTCTTTAAACTGTGAAATTTGTTTCCAGAAAACAGTTACTGGGTTTCTCACAGAAGCCTGGAACCACAAACAAAAGACCACCAAGAACCTTAATAAAACTTCTTAAAAGAGCAACTATGGGAGTTGTATTATTTTATGATCATAAAATAAAACTAGAAATTAATTTCTATTTAATTGACTGCAACTGATTGGAAAACAGATACTTATAAAACACAGACACACACTTCTAAATTGTTTTGAATCGAAATGGAAATTGAGATAAAAATGAAGTCGTTTCTGGGGGGAATAATACAAGTGAAAATATAAATTATAGCTTAAGGAAAGTATCCAAAGCTAAATCTAGAGATCAGTCCATAGCCTTAAATGCTTTTATTAATGAAGATGAAAGAATGACAATAAACTTACTAAGAAGTTCTGATTGAAAAGTTTAGAAAAAATGGATAAAATAAACAACAAAAAGAACATGAGGAGGAAGAAAAATATAAAAGCAGGAATTAGAAAAAAATCAAAATAAGGTGAGATATAATTTGAGGTTTTTAAAGAACATACTAGATCACTTTGTCAAACTTAAGGAGAGAGAAAAAAAAGGAACATGCAAATTCCATTCAGTGGGAAGAAGAATTTAACAAAGATCAAAGAAGTAAATAATATTTTAAGAAATTACTCTAATTCATGGAAAATCAGGTATAATCAAAATATATGAAAATTTATAAGTTAACAAATATCGTTATGATTCCACTTCTATGAGGTGTCTGAAGTAGTAAATTCATAGAAACAGAAAGTGCAACGGTGGTTGCCAAGGGCTGGGGGAGGGCAATGGGGAGTGTTGTTAATGGGTACAGAGTTTGAGTTTTGCAAGATGAAACTCAGTTCTAGAGATTGGTTGCGTGAAAATATGAATATACGTGACCCCACTGAATGTACACTTGAAAACAGGTGAGGTGGTAAATTTTAAGTTACATGTACTGTGCTACCATTAAAAAAATTTTTTAAATACACAAAAACCTTAAAAGTCAAAATGTTGCCCCCAATGAAACTGTCTCCATTATTTATTTCCTTTCCTGTTTAACACTTTTATATGCCCTATAATGCTTTGCATATTTCAAGCTTATTAAAGAATGTGCTTTTAGCAGAGACTATGGTTTCCGGAAATTACTGCCAGGATGCATACTATTCTGAAGACTTAGTGTAGGAAGCCATGAAGCGTGAGGGTGTTGATGGAACGGAGCCATCAGATGAACTGGCGAATGCTTGAGGCTAACAGAATTGACTCATTTAGGGAGATGCCAATAGACAAAATTAGCATGCTGTTCACATATTGACCTTACTACAGCTCTATTTTAAAAAATCTTGCTGGCAAAAAGCTGACACAGTCACTTGAAATCATGTGATGTCTCTTCTGTTGGACATTTCCCTGGAAATATTACTGAAGTCGTTCTTCTTTCTCTGACGTGTAAATCTTAGTATTCTGAAAGCATACCGACATAAACAACAGTGCTATTTGTCCCATAATATAAACCAACTGCGTATCATCCTCTCAATTTATTTTCTGCAGCTAAAGATGTGTGACACATGCTGTTTAGTCTTCAAAATAGATTTACTTTTGTTCAGCTACCATTAACCCAGGTTAACTTGAATTTTCCAGAAGAGAGTTGGAGAGAGCTTTAAAGATAAAATTCAGTGCTCCTCACTTTGAGGACAGATTGATATATTAACTCATCGGACACACACAGATTGGGGCCCTGTCTGTGTACCTGGACCTGGGTTCAGCTCAAGGAATATTAGGTTGACTGTGAACCTCTTCCTATTTTTTTTTTTTTTTTTTTTTTGCGGTACGCGGGCCTCTCACTGTTGTGGCCTCTCCCGTTGCGGAGCACAGGCTCCGGACGCGCAGGCTCAGCGGCCATGGCTCACGGGCCCAGCCGCTCTGCGGCATGTGGGATCTTCCCGGACCGGGGCACGAACCCGCGTCTCCTGCATCGGCAGGCGGACTCTCAACCACTGCGCCACCAGGGAAGCCCTCTTCCTATTCTTGATGAGCTCAGACACTAGTTATTATTGACTTGTCACTCTGGTTTGTCATCACCCCTAACGGCTCTCACCGCGGTGATATCATTTTGGCATGCAACATCGTCTCCAAGGTACAGGAGCAAATGAGGCTCAGGAAAGCTCCTTTCTAAGGCATCGATGAGCACACAGTGGGCTCTTCAGTTACGTCTGTACAGTAGGGTTACTCTTTGTAACATATCATTTAACAGGAAAGACCAGGAAAATCAAAATACAACATATATATATATATTTATCCAAATACACACATGTATTACACACCCATATATTTACATGCACACACACACACACACACACACACAGATGAGCGTTCCTACATAGTTTCAAGAAGCAACAAATAGATTTTCATAATCTGGGTTTCCCAGGTCGTTTCCTTTAAGTCAGGGAACCTTAGCTCTGGGAGGTATCACCAGAAGTGCCCCCTTCCCATCAGGTTGCAGAGAATGATCTGGAAGTAGCACGCTCACCTTGCTGCCACAGCGTAAACTGGCTCCAGTCACCCTTTTCCCTCAGGTTCTCATCTTCAGGCAGAAACAGGCCCTGGGCTCTATCCATCACTGCAAGGCCTTCATCTCGGATTAACTTCCAGTTTCTTTCTAAGGACTAGAGGGAAGATTCTGGTTTTACTGGACTGAAAATATGCCTGGTAAAACACCTTATAGTGATGTTCAGCTTTTTGTTTGTCTGATTAATAAGTAATGAAATGTTCCCTCTCATCTAGATTACTTATTTCAATTTCCTCTAGGACCTCTTGTCAAGGGTGTAAAAAAACCCACCTAATAATTAGTTTTCAGAACCAAGTGCCTTCGCAGCATAAACATTTCAGTAATTCCTAGGAACCGCCGAGAGCAGTTCCGTCTAAAATTTGTTTTCACGTCTGCCTAAAGGTCGTTTTTTTCACAGACCCTAACCAACCAAGAGGACTAATCTTGTTGAGCATTATTACATCAGGACCCTGTCGTACAGTCCACATGACACTCCAGCGTCCAAACTGGAATACAAATCACAGACTTAATTCCACCTCCCAATAGAGGTCCTCATAAAGATGCCATTCAACGTGGTAAATATTAATTAAACTTTCAAGAACATTGGGAAAGTGTCCATTGGAGCATGTGATGTGTTATAAAATTAGTAGCAAAATAAAGCCAATAAATGTCCTCGTGTTTAGAATTCAGCCAAACAAAAACATTTCTTTGACTTCTCACTTTGAGGGTGCCTTAGGCTCTGTCAGTAAGTGCCTGGCTGGTGAGGGTAGATCCCATGGGAGGAGAAGGACAGGCTCTCCTCCTGGGAACCCTCACTGCACAGCGATACTGATGAGCAGTGGAGATGGCAGAGGGGTGGGTGCCATGGGGGACAGCAGGCCAGGGCAGGCATCCGGAGTGGCAGCCTAGGAGGAAGTACTATCAGGAGAAAAGAATGAAAACGGCATGAAAGAGGCTGTTACACATAGAAACCAGGATTTTGAAACATTCATAATTTCAAACATTTCTACGTTGCATGGGAAATGGAAGCGATCGTGGAGTCTACGGGTACCCGGATAGCAAAGAACACAACAGATGATTTCAACGAGAATCGGGTCTCAAGAGCAAGGAAGTAAAGCTGATGAGTTACAAACACATACAAAAAATGGAAGCAACAATTAGCGTGCTCTGAAAGTGTACCGAGTTGCCTTATAAAACAGGGGTCTCGGGCTTCCCTGGTGGCGCAGTGGTTGAGAGTCCGCCTGCCAACGCAGGGGACACGGGTTCGTGCCCCGGTCCGGGAAGATCCCAAGAGAAGGCTGGATGACCAATTACAGGTGGGGCAAAGCACAAGAGAAGGTGTAAAGTGTTTTTACCAACGCGTACTTTATGAATTAACAATTCAACGTAGGAAAACCAAGGAGCCAGAAAGACGGCACGAGCAGAGGACTCCACCAAAGACAGATACACTCAGAGATTTGTGTGAAGACATGGTACCAACTTCAGCCAAACCCAGGGAACGCTTGTGACACTGTGTGACCACAGTAGGTATATTCCAATATTCTAGGGCAAGCGGTAGATTTTAAGATTAGATACTGATTTTATACCGCTTTTTTCCCCCTTGTTACTTTGAGTCTATTGACATTTCTTTTTTAAAAAAACTCAGCTTTGAGGCTTAATTAACATATAAAATTGTAAGTTACTTAAAATGTAGATTGTGGTAATTTGATATACATATACATTGTGAAAGGAATCCCCCCACCTGATTAATTAACACATTTATCACCTCATATATTTATTTATTTGATATTTGGGGAGTGAGAACATTTTACTTCTATTCTCTTAGCAAATTTCAATTATATAATACGGTGTTGTCAACTACGGTCGCAATGTCATACATCAGGTCCTTAGACCTTATCCATCGTATAGCTGGAAGTTTGTACCCTTTACCCAAACCTCTCCCTACTTCCTTCGCCTCCAGCCCCTGCCAACCACTTTTCCACTCTGTTTCTAGGAGTTTTACTTTTTTTAAAAAAAAATTGAGATTCCACATTGTAAGTAATACCATACAGTATTTGTCTTTCTGTGTCTGGCTTATCTCACTTGGTGCCCTCAAGGTCCGTCCAAGTCACAAATGGCAAGATTTCTTTTCTCATGGCTGAATAGTGTTCCATCGTGTACACACGTGAGTGTGTGTGTGTCTTACATCTTCCTTATCTACTCACCCATTGATGGACACTTAGGTTGTTTCTATATCTTGGTTATTGTGGATAAGGGTACAATGAATGCAACAGTGCAGATATCTCAAAATATTTTATTTTGAATTACATTTGCATTTCTCTGGATATAGACCCAGTAATGGGATTACTGGGTCATCTGGTAGTTCTATTTTTCACTTTTTGAGGCCCCTCCATATTGTTTTCCACAGTAGCTGCACCAATTGATTTTATATTTCTATGAAACCCACCCACTGATTTGTGTCAAAATCTGGAGCTGCTCTTATCATCACCATGCTCTCTGCTGGTGTGGATCATCTGTCCACAAATAATCTTGAAACCATGTCCCACAGAGTTAAAAAACCCATCCTGAAACTGTGCCCCATTGGGTTAACAGAAACTTGGTGACTAACAGAAATTCTTGAGTTTGTCTTATAGTTTGCTATATATCTGCTTGCAGCCTACTTTACTACCCACGCTCGCCTTAATTATTTTCTTGCAAATTGCATACCCTCCAAGCTTCATGTTAGCCTAAACAATAAGATGTTTGCCTGAGTTGTTTTCTAGGCACTTGGAGTCAGCTGTGTCTAGTTCAAACCACTGACCCTAAAACTGGGCTTGTATAGGTGTCTGATGAATGACTGTTTGATGTCGAGGACCAAAACCTGCACACTCAGATCATGCTAAGTGCCTCCATTGTTATTTTATTTTATCTATTTATTTTGTTCTATTAAAAAAATTTTTTTTCTAGGCCATGCCATGCAGCATGTGGGATCTTAGTTCCCCGACCAGGGATTGAACCTGTGCCCCCTGCATCGGGAGCCTGGAGTCTTAACCACTGGACCACCAGGGAAGTCCCTCCGTTTTTACACATACATTCCATGAAGAAGCGTGTAACTTAGAAACACCTTGGGCAGACCACTGATTACCTCACCTTTTCCCTACATCCAATCACCTTTGCAAAAAATTCCGCTTTTTAGGAAATTCCAACATGAACTTGAAGGCTCACACAGAGCAGGCCATGCCAACATTTTTAAAGGTTTCATTTGACCTATTACTTCCTTGACCCTAAATTCATTCATTTCATGAAACTGAAAAGAGAAACTCATAGGGTTAGTATTTGAGTCGCTTGCCCAGAAGACAACAGCTTCTGATTCATGTTTCTTCTTCTGGCTACACAGGCTTTAGCAAACAGGGATTCGCTTGTTTTCACAGTGCCTCATGGCCTCGTACACCCGTCATCAGCGCTCGCCTCTCAGTTACACCTCAGCTATATGTGGCGCTCCAGCCATCTAGAGATGGACTTCCCGGTTTCAAGCCTCATCAAGCCCAAACTGTGTGCCAGCTCTCCTTAACCCACACCCTCCCTCCAGTTCAGGGTCATTTCCTCCTGTCCCAGATATCCTGCTCACCCCGCTTGGATGGCACACTTTTCTCTTCCACATCAGATTAAGTCGTATTTTTAAAGGCTTCTCCTAACACTGATTTCTTGCGGAAAGCCTTTAGAGGAGCAGACTAATTCTTAACTATTTCCCTTACTATTTCCCTTCATTCAATTAAGACACATATTTTTTTAAAAGTCAAATATTACTACAAGTCTTATAATGAAAGCAGCAGTACCTTACTCAAGTTTTTCCCAGAGTTCAACCCCCAACTAATCCCTTTAAATATTTTTTTCTCATATCTGCCTGCTTCTATCTAAGTAATCTGTTTATATTGCTATCTCTTGATTTATTAATTCTAGACTTGATCTCATTTTCTGTCAGGGAAGGGAACAAGTTAACGATTTGTTGTCTTCTTTTCCCTCGTCTCCATCTAGCAGTTCAGCTCATGTCACAAACCTTTCATACATCTGGGTAAACTCACATCTGGGTTTTACTGAGTTGTAACAATTACTCTTCATGTCACATGCAGCATTTATAGATTCTGCCTCCTTTGCTTTGGCTTTATTCTGTAATGGCCTTATCACTGTTTCTTCTTTATAGCCCTGCAAGAGTGCTGTAACATCTCTTATACTATTCTACGCTTTGCCAAAAACATCATGTAAGCTATTACTTTCTTTCTCTCTTTCTCCGAAGATAACCCTCCAGGAGCCACCTGCCTCGCTCTGCTCTGAACTGGTCGGTGTCTGGGCTTTTGCCAGACAACTGTCATCAGGGAGCTTCTCCTGACCTCTGCCCAGTATGAGGCTCCCTAATTATTGGATTCTAATCTGGATAAAGGATTATCTGTGTTCTTGAGAAAGGACACACCACAGGTAAAACTGAATTTCTAAAAATGTCTGAAGCTATTCTTTTAAAAAAAAATTTATTGAAGTATTTACAATGTTGTATTAATTTCTTCTGTACAGCAAAGTGATTCAGTTATACGTGTGTATATATATATTCTTTTTCATATTCTTTTCCTTTGTGGTTTATCGCAAGATATTGAATACATTTCCCTGTGCTCTACCGTAGGACCTTGTTGTTTATCCACCCTATATATAATCTGCTAATCCCAAACTCCCGATCCATCCCTCCCCTATACCCCCTCCCCCTTGGCAACCACAAGTCTGTTTTCTGTGTCGTCTCTTTCTGTTTCGTATATATGTTCATTTATGTTGTTTTATAGATTCCGCATATTAAGTGGTATCACATGGTATTGATCTTTGTCTTTCTGACTTATCTGAAGCTATTCTTACACTTGATTGAAGGCTTGACTATGTACAGAATTCTAGGTAGTAAATAATTTCTACATAGACTTTTGAAAGCATTGATCCATTCCGTTATATAACATTTAGTGCTGCTGTTGGGAAATCTGATGCCTTTCGGATTCTTTTTTTTCTCTTCCCCTCTAGAAGCTTTATAAAAGTCAATACAGTGTAGTGGTTAGGGGTGTAAAACATGGGAGCCAGGCTGCCTGGTTTGAAAATCTGACTGTGCCACTTATTAGCTGTGTGCTATCGGGCAAGTTACTTGACCACCCTGTGCCTTAGAGTCCTCACTTATAAAGAGCATAAAATACTGCTACTTCCCTCAGGAGTATATAAGAAGATTAAATGTGGTAAAAGTAACTGTGCTATATATGGATAGAGCTATGATGATAATGATGAGAATTTTAAGATCTTCTTTGCTGATTTTTTTTTTTTGTGGTACGTGGGCCTCTCACCATTGTGGCCTCTCCCGCTGTGGAGCACAGGCTCCAGACGCACATGCTCAGCACCCATGGCTCACGGGCCCAGCCGCTCCGCGGCATGTGGGATCTTCCCGGACTGGGGCACGAACCCATGTCCCCTGCATCGGCAGGCGGACTCTCAACCACTGCGCCACCAGGGAAGCCCCAAATTTCCTTTTCTTATAAGGACACTAGTCATATTAGATTAGGGCCCACCCTAATGACCTCATTTTAACTTTACCTCTTTAAAGGCCCTATCTCCAAGTACCGTCATATTCAGAGGTACTAACGGGATTAGGAATTCAATACATAATTCTTGAGGGGACACAAGTAACTTGTAACACTAATGCAGGTTCAGGTTAGAACTAGATCCAGCTAAGAAAGCAAATAGCAGATGGGAAGGGATCAGGAATCAAGTAAGTCTATAGCAGCAAAATAAAGCATAGTCATGGAAAAAGTCAGGAAGAGTTACGCTTTTAACATGTGAACAAACCATAATACAAGAATTCACAGAGCTCAGGTTAACATAAGCAAGATTAGGTAAGTAACTGTGTATGACTAGCTGTTAAGAAAAAAGGGAATTGAGAAAATATAGACATTGGCAACTGAGAAGTCCCAGAGATGTGCGTGTACTTTGAAAGGTTCTGACTCTAAATTAAGAGAAGGCATGTGGTCGAAGACTATTCCAGGCCAAGTTTACGCATTCAATTGGAGTTAGAACGCATTGATAATAGTGGTGCGTTACTAAAATGTATACCATTTTTACCTAATTATCTAAGAACATGCTGGCTCTAGTTAATTATTTTAGGAATCATAGATCTGATTTTTAAAAGTCAGTTTACTTAAATCTTCGCTAAAACATGCCTATACTTTACACTGTGATGAGAGGACATGGGTGGCAGTGTCCCCTGCCTTAGAAAGAATATACCAGGTAGAGGGGCGTCCTCCTGAGTACTGAGCTGAAGTTATGAAATCCAAGCAAACACAACAGCGTGTGCAATGCTCTCACAGCAAGCTGATTTTAATGAAATCTCTAGGGAAATTAGTAGCATTGAAGGAGCAATCTCTTGCTGGTCCTAGTGCTTTTTTTTTTTTTTTTGGTGGTACGCGGGCCTCTCACTGTTGTGGCCTCTCCCGTTGCAGAGCACAGGCTCCGGACGCGCAGGCTCAGCGGCCATGGCTCACGGGCCCAGCCCCCCCGTGGCATGTGGGATCCTCCCGGACAGGGGCACGAACCCGTGTCCCCTGCATCGGCAGGTGGACTCTCAACCACTGCGCCACCAGGGAAGCCCCCTAGTGCATTTTAATCAGACCTCCTGTTTTTCAAGTTTGAATATAAAAATAAAGGAAAACATCTGGCATTTCTTATCATGGAAATAAACAAGGACCAACCAAATGAGAAAAGCAAAGGCTATTTATTCAGACAAGCGAGGGAGTCTGCCACCATCACCAGCGTTTTGGCAGAGACGTGGGAAAACTTTGTAGTGAAAAAAGAGAAGGCTTCAGGGGTGCCCTGATTGGAGGCTGTTGGCCTGGGGAAGCTGTAGGCAGGCTGACTAGAAGCTGGGTGTCCTGGTGATTGGTTAGCGGAGCATATTGGACTTTCTCTGGTGGGTCCTAAGTTGGAAGCGGGGACAAAAACTAGGAAAGCTGTCAGTTATCAGTCAAGTGCTGGCCATGTGGGGCAGAATGTGACAGAAGTGATTGTTTAGCTTCCTGGATTGCCACTGGAGACAGTAATCTGGCCTCCTGCCAGTCTGAGCTACAGTAGGCTGGCTTCCTGGTTTATTTATTGTAGAAAAGGGGTTCGTTTCCCTGGCAGGCTGCTGCAGATTGTAGGTCAAGGTTCTATCTTCATAAATGGCCTGGCCATTGCCGCTCAGTATATACAGTCTCTCGTATCCTTACTGAAGGGAAAGGACAGCATAAAGTACGTGGCACAGGGCAAGAGAAGAGTCTTAGAGGACTGAATTTTGCTCTTTCTAAAGAGTGGGAGAAAAGGGGTTTCTTCTCCTAGGAGAAAGGCAAAAAGATAGCCCAGGTTGCCAGGAGAAGCAGCCAGCCTGAGGGCTTCAAGGACACAAGAGTGCAAAGGAGACCCACATTCCTGTACTCTAGCCCAGACTGGCAGGGATGCCAGCCAACATTCTCAGTCAGAGGAAGGTAAAAGGGGAAATAAAGTTCTGTCGTCCCTTCCCTGCTCTACCCATGGGGAACGGTGCAGCGGGCTAGGTCAGGAGGGAGTAAAAACCCCAAAGCCCCTAATCTCAAGGGGCTGCAAATCTGACAGAGACTTTCTGTTTATATATATAATAAACCACTTGATAAACAGATAAGCAAGTTATCTATAATGTGTATGTGCACATGTGTGTATGTATATTAAGATATAGATCATGACCTACTGAAACAGAGCAGGACCCTGTGGTCCTTGCTCCCCATGTCCTCCGCCTGCCTTTTGTCTGTGGAAAAACTTTAGCCAAAGAGTACGTTTAATCAGAGAAGTGAGAAAATGCAGAAGCAAAGAAAAGCAGTCAAACAGGATAAAACAATAACAGTTTAGTCAGGAAGCAAAGTCATGGACCTTTAATTCCTCCTCAAGGGCTACAGATAAGATTCTGAGCCCTATCCTGTGAGCTGTCTTGTAGATACTGAAACCCTCGGGTGGAAGAAATTAACTACACGATGAGCAGACTGTAGCCATGACATGAGCTGCCACAATTCCGAGAATTAGCCTCAAGGAAATGGGAACAAACCGACCTGGAACTGAAGAGTAACTGTACTTAAAACAATCGTAGTAAGGTAGATAGCTAGGGGGAAGCAGCCGCAAGGCACAGGGATATTAGCTCGGGGCTTTGGGACAGCCTGGAGGGGTGGGATAGGGAGAGTGGGAGGGAGGGAGACGCAAGAGGGAAGACATATGGGAACATATGTATATGTATAGCTGATTCACTTTGTTATAAAGCAGAAACTAACACACCATTGTAAAGCAATTATACCCCAATAAAGAGGTTTAAAAAAAAAAAAAAACAATCGAGATGATGCTTGTCAGACGACCACGTGACCAATTTCAAGATGACTGTCAGAGCTGCCTGTGCTCTTTCTGCACGCAGCCCCTCCCTGCACCTGTAAAAGCTCTTGCCCCCTGGCTGTCCTCTGGACAGGAGTCGGCTTCCACACACCTCACCCTCTCCCAACCCCCCTCCCCGCATGCCAGCTCTTGAGCGGTGAGTGGCCAGATCCCGCTTTTGGTAACACTGCTTGATCAAAAATTTTGGAACTGCAAATGGCATACTAACCTACAGATGCAGCTTGCAGTGTAGTGCCCGGGTCTGTAAGTCAAACACGGTACTGCAAGCTCCCGAGGTGGACCAGAGATAAAGGCAATTTTTAGGCATTTTTTAAAAACTGACAAATAATTGAAAACTCATCAATTTTGCTTTGAGAAAGAAAATGACCTTTGAGTTTGAAATAATTCGAAGAATTTCTAATATTTCACCCTTTTGATATGTTGCTATAACTGGCATCTTAGACCCTCCTATAGCCGTAGCAGAGCGTCAGCTCTTATTACGGGCTCACACTTAAACACACACGGGAACATCCATGATGGTGGTGTTTTGTTGTGTTTTGTTCTGTTTCTGCACCTTGTAGGAGAGGAGGAACTGAGGCAATTATTTTGCATTTGGAGAGAAAGAAACCGAGGCCCAGATGGATGAAATGACTTCCTTAAGGTGTCAGAGCAGAGAGCAAAACTAACCTGCTTCTAAAGTTCACTTTTAAATCACATAACCGTCGAATTCTGTAAATTCTCTGGACTCTTGTTGTCATGTTTAGTGAAAGTATCATTGGAATCCAAAAGTCAAAAGTCTGATTTAGAAAAATAGGATTAAACTATTACGTTATCTTAAGAAACTGCTTTCAGCACTTCTTTATAGTACGATACTTACTTTTCTATAAAATTGATAATCCTCTTACTTTATAGCTTAATTCCACTGTAAGTCTGACCTTTTTGCTTCTGCCTCAATCCAATTCATTTCAAAAGCAGTTCAGTGAAAATATTCAAATATTTAATCACACAGATACGAATGTTGAACCACGAACTCACTCCTGTATAAGTCCTATTTTTGTCCAGGTGGCATTATTCATACACAACAGGTTTCTTAATTAATAAAAGCCAGAGTCTGAGAGAAAATGCCAGGAGGAGTATCATTCAATCAATCATTCTTACGCACTGTGTCACAACACTGGCAAGTTTTACTGGGCACTTCTCCAACTGTAATAAAACTACCGTATGAGGAGGGAAAACTTATCAGCGATGCTATATGCTTCTATCAGAGCAAATGCTGTGAAAACCTCAGAAAAAGCATGCAAGAGTTTCCCTTTTTCCCAGTGATGAATGCAGAGTTAGGTAGCAGGGAAAAAAATAGAAAAGGGTTATTTTGAACTATGGTTTTCAGTTGCTATTGGCTGTTGTGCTCTCCATGTTACTACAGCGGTTTCAATGCATGCATGTTTACATCTAAATTAGCCATGGAATAATTTGGATCAAGAAGCTAATCTCAAAAAGAAGCAGAGCAAACTTCTTAACTATGATGGCTTTCCTCTCACTGGAAGAGATTTCTTTTCCCTTTTCTATTTATAACCTAGCAAAGACATTAATCTATTTTTGTTTCAATTTCTATGTTAAATATCCCCAAAACACTTAGGGTTTTCATATTTGTTATTTGGGCAAAAAAAGTACTCAATTTTAATGAACATATGCCTAAAAGAGAAAACTCTACTGGAATATTTTTCTCTAAATTTTTTTCATCGAGTTGCACAGCCTCTTAACACCCCCAGTGCACGGAATTTCCAAATTGCAAGCTACACAATAAGGGGAAACAATGACAATTCAACAAAATGGAAAAACACAGATGATAACATTTTACTGAACATTGTCCGGTACCTTCAAGAAAATTGCACTCTACAGCTCACTGGAACATACAATGAAAATAATTTAAATGAAAATGTGCTATGCATGGCAGTTAATCATTACGTAAGGGCAAGATCTGGGTAAGTATTCTAATAGGACTTTAGCCAAACATGGCAGCTACCCCATCTAGAAGGTTTCCACCTTACAGTATGAATGCCTGGGTGATGATCCATGATCCATAACAGTCAAATCTGTAATTTGAAAATGGAAAAAAATCTTGATGTGCAAGTGTGTGTCAGCTAAATGGTTCTGGGCCCTGGGTTCCTCACACAGAAAGTTCTGCCTTGTCATACTCACTACTGGTGAGTGGTCACCCGAAATTACTTTTTTTTAAAGTCATAACATATACAATATTAACATTACTGCAAATCCATGTAGTTAGTAAAGTAAAGCTAACTTTACAATCACAACCCACAGCTGTCACACACTCTGAGATTCTATGCTGCTGGGGACCCTGTGATTAACACCCAGGACTTGCTTTTTTTCTTCTTAGATGAAGCAGAGCTTAAAACAGGCAGGGCTGAAATCAAGCCCAGAGAAATAGAATTTTGAAATAAAGATTTTAATAATTTTTTTTTTTTGCAGTACGCGGGCCTCTCACCGTTGTGGCCTCTCCCGCTGCGGAGCACAGGCTCCAGACATGCAGGGTCAGCGGCCATGGCTCACGGGCCCAGCCGCTCCGCGGCATGTGGGATCTTCCCGGACTGGGGCACAAACCCGTGTCCCCTGCATCGGCAGGCAGACTCTCAACCACTGCGCCACCAGGGAAGCCCCCTGAAATAAAGATTTAACTGGCTAGAAGGAGAATAACACGAGACGTAAGAGCAGACCTCAGGAGCTTTGAGGGCGTAGTGAGGTACCAGTGAGGGCACGGACTCGAGCATAAGAAGGCCTCAGTTCCAGTCACAGCCCTCACCTATTAAATATAGGGCCTTGGGCAAATCTTAGTTTCTCTAATCCTTACTTACTCAAACATAAGTGGGTACAATGACAGCTATCTTGAAGAGTTGTTGTAAAGATGAGAAGTATTATATACAGAAGTGTTCAGCACAATGATTACAAGTAGGCATTTAATACACGAGGGCTGTTATGTTATTATTTCAATAATACATAAAATTTCAAAATGTGCTTTCCGACTAATTTTTTAGAAACTAGAAAATACTTTCCTATGAAAACAAGGTAACACATAAATTAAAATTGTAAATGATAACAGTAACTAATGTTTATTGAGCACTTCCTACCTACTCATTAAATAAACAGCCATGGAACAAGCACTGCTGCCACAGGCACTTTGCAGATAATGAAACAGAAGCATGAAGAAGTGTTGCTCAATGTCACATGGCTAGTAAGGAATGAGACCAAAAATTCAAAACCAGGCAGTGTGGCTACAGAGCCAATGCTCTAAACTGCTTCACTGTATT